>NC_056732.1:1732746587-1732749087 GCF_019279795.1 Protopterus annectens
GCATGTCCTATTTATTTCTGTACTGAGGTTTAAGTCCCTGGAGTGTGTAGCTCTAAGGGATTTGGTTTTCCTTAGGTGGAGGATGTCCATTAATTCTGGGTTGGACATGGCTTTATACATCAGGCATAGATCACCTCTGAGTAGGCGGTAAGCAACTGAGTAAAGCTGGAGTTTCTTTAGCCGAACTGCATAGGGCATCTGTTTGAGTCCCTTGATCCTCATGGTGAGGTACTTTTGGGGCATCTCCAGTTGCTGCAGGTGTCGGGTAAGGTACATCCCAAATGGGGCATTGTATTCAATTATGGACCTGATGAGTGTTGAGTAGAGGGGCACAATGACCTCTCTTGTTCTAGATGTGAACACTTTTGTGATAAGGTGGGCTATATAGAAGGTCTTTCTAACCAGTCTGGCAATGTGATTGTCAAAAGAGAGGTTTCTGTCTACTTGGGACCCCAAATCCGTAATTACTTCTTCCATACTTAATGGATTACCACCTATGTGGTAATTTGTGGGCACTTTGTTTTTCCCGAAGGGGATGACTATGCACTTTTTGGCATTTAGCTTAAGGCCATGGCTTTGGCACCAGTTATCCATCTCTGTGAGACCCTTTTGGAGGATGCTTGTGTCAGCCAGAGAGTCGATTATGGTGCCCAGCTTGCAGTCATCTGTTAGCAGATGACATTGTGATCTGTAGTGAGAGTAGGGAACAGGTGGAGGAGACTCTGGAGAGGTGGAGATATGCACTAGAGAGAAGAGGAATGAAGGTCAGCAGGACTAAGACAGAATATATGTGTGTGAATGAGAGGGAGGATAGAGAAATGATCAGGATGCAAGGAGTAGAGGTGGCGAAGGTGGATGAGTTTAAATACTTGGGATCAACAGTTCAGAGTAACGGTGAGTGTGGAAGAGAGGTGAAGAGAGTACAGGTGGGATGGAGTGGGTGGAGAAGAGTGTCAGGGTTGATTTGTGACAGACGAGTACCTGTAAGAGTGAAAGGGAAGGTCTACAAGAGGGTGATGAGACCAGCTATGTTATATGGGTTGGAGACAGTAGCATTGACAAAAAGGCAGGAGTTTGAGCTGGTTGTGGCAGAATTGAAGATGTTAAGATTTGCACTGGGCGTGACGAGGGTGGACAGGATTAGGAATAAGTATATTAGAGGGTCAGCCCAGGTTGGAAGGTTTGGAGACAAAGCCAGAGAGGCACAATTACGTTGGTTTGGACATGTGCTGAGGAGGGATGCTGAGTATATTGGGAAAAATTTTATTTTATTTTATTTATTTTATTTTACATTTGTTGACCGGGCTAGTCTAGCTGGATACATGTCCATTTTCAGTACAGGCCCGGGGAGAAAAGCTCCATGTGCAAAACAATATAGATAAAAAACAATAACAAGATATAAAATGACAAAATAGAAAAGAAGAGAAATATAATAATAATAAAAATAAAAGATACACATTTTTAAATAAGGTCATGTAAAAGTCTAGAGAATAATATGATAAAAACATTTTAAGTAAGGTTTTGAAAAAAAAGTCATCATAGAATATATTCAATGTATTGTGTGGAAGGCAGTTACCAATGTTGATAATAAGGAAATATATGTGAAGACTTAAGAAGACTTATGAAGACTGAAGTCCCAGGATTCAGAAAAAAGAAAATATAAATAAAAGGTTAGAAAGTGAATGGAAGTTGATGCAGGTGGTTAATGCTAGAGGATAAAGCAATTAGTCAGGGGTAATACAAGAACATAACCAGTGTTTTTTGAGATGAAGCTTGAGCTTCTTTTTGAAAAGTGTATAAGAGGAGAGAGTTGTAAGTTCAGTAGGTAGTAGATTCCATAGTTTACCAACAGTGTTACAGAAGAGGGAGTCACCTGCTAGGTTATGAGCTCTACAGGTGTTAAACAGTAGTTTATTAGCTGAGCATAAGTTTTTAGTATTATGGTAGGGGGTAAGTAGTCTTGAGAGAATAGGAGTATTTGAGGGTTGATATAGTCTTTTATGGGCAATAGTAAGCTGAGAAAGATGAAGATGCTGATGAAATTCTAACCAATCAAGTTGTAAAAGGTTTAGACAGTGATGAGTATGATAAGGGGAGGCAGCAGCAAATCTAGCAATGTTATTATATGATACAGTGAGCTTGTTAATGTTGGTTTTAGAAAGGTTTGTGAATATGGGTGAGGCAAAGAGTAGAGTAGAGATGAGATGAGTTCTGGCTATAGCAGTCCTGGATCTTGTAGTGAGAAAAGGTTTGATTCTATAGAGGGATCCAAGTTTCTTGTTGAGAGTTTTTATTGTGGTGTTAATATGTGTGTCAAAGTTGAGGTTGTTGTCAATAGTTATTCCTAGGAGCTTGGTAGTTGGGTCTGGAGAGATAACAGTACCATTGTTGGATGTAAGTGAAAATTGTATGGGGGTGGACTTACGTGTTGGGGAGAAGAGTAGCAGTTTTGTTTTCTTGGGATTAAGGAGGAGGCAGCAGTTAGTAAACCATTGTTCCA
>NC_056732.1:1732759087-1732906587 GCF_019279795.1 Protopterus annectens
TCTCCAGCAACAAAATAATCAGCTCTGCCAAGTCTCGAACCAGGGACGCTGTACACTACAATCACAGTAACATACTGTAACACCATCTGAGCTGTAGGCATTTGTAATTTTCTACAAACATATCATGCACTACAGTCATTTAACATAAGGGTAAAATATTTATCCATAGTGCTCTTGTATACATATATATGTATATATAAATACAAATATATATATATATATATATATATATATATATACATACATGTGTATGTATATGTGTGTATATATATATATATATATATATATATATATAGATAGATAGATATACATACATGTGTATGTATATGTATATGTATATGTATATATATATATATATATATATATATATATATATATATGGGTCCTACTTAAGTGAATGAAGTTTAGAACTTCGAATTTCATATGGCCAAAACCATATGATCAAAGTTTTAAAACTTCGAATACTTAAGCAGAGATCTCCATAAAGAGCAGAATGGGAATATTCCCTTTTCCTCGCTGTAGTGCGATCTCGGAGTTGGTATATTTTAATAGTGGGGGTGTGGAGGGTGCAGGGTGGCTTGCCCCCCTCCATATATGTGTTTTAATTTGTTTTTTTTTTTTTTTTTTTTATTAATGTTCGAAGTTGCAAAACTTTGATCATATGGTCCCGACCATATGAGTTTGAAGATTTTTAATTTCGATCATTCAAAGTGGATTCACACACATATATAATCTACATGTGAGTGTATGTATGTATGTCTACACATATATATATATATATATATATATATATATATATATATATATTTATATGTATATATATATATATATATATATATATATATATATATATATATAATATATATAAAACAAACCTCTTACTGCAAGACATCTGCAAAAAGCCTAACAAAGTGGGGCAATAAACGGCAAATAATAGTGACATATTTGAAATATGGCTGTTATACGTGTAAAAGTCTGCCAGAGTAGCATGGTTTGATTTAACATATATTTTCCTGATAGATTCCAGGTCTGAAACACAAATGATTGTCATCATTTACTGATGTCAATGCTCATATCATCCCAGTGATTTGTCAGAAACCCACAACTGTTATGGGGAATAGATCAAACATATGAGCCACACATCTGGACAGTGTCTAGACATCTGGACAGTGGAGAGGTATGACTGCAGTCATGTAACAGAAGAGAAAAAATATTGAGAGCTGACAACCATTTCACCCAACACCTTCTGAACCACAGTAAGACCAACACGACACTACCCCAAATCAGCTCTGGGGAATTACCATGTATTTCCAAATATATTATGCACTACAGGGATGTAACTGTAGGGAAAAGCAGACATTGGTGAGATATTGTCCACCCATAACCATTTACACCACAGTCACAGCAACATACCAGTACCCCAAATGAACTCTAGAGTAGAACGACTGTTTAAACAAACATATCCTGATTGCCAGTCACATACTACACTGACATGTACTGCCTCTACTTACAGTCTGCTGGGAATCCTGAGATGTTACAGGACATTTCTCAGTCTGCCCCTACAAACATATACACCTGATAGACCACCAGCAACTGTAGCAGCATGCACAGTCAGATAGAAAAGGATCTACATATGTTACTCTCCCTACACAGCCCAACAAACATTTACACACAACAATGCTACACAGTCTTGGCAGTCTAACAATGGCCAGACATACATAACTTCACTACATTATACTTGTTTTTTGTAGGATGTAGACTTTTACTGTGGAGTAAACCATATCACATGCTATTTACCTTTTATTGATGACATCTTTATTGTGTGGGAAGGTGACACCTATCACTTACCTCAATCAAACAACCCCCTTCCTGAAGTTTACCTCTTCCCATAGCTATACTTCAACCACTTTCTTAGATATGCAGATTTCCAAGGACACCAACAATAACAGAATCTCCACTGATCTATTCAGAAAACCAACGAGGGTTAACTTATTACTCCACAGTAAAAGTCTACATCCTACAAAAACCAAGTATAATGTAGTAAAGTCCCAAGGCTATAGATTAGCTCGAATCACCACAGAGATGGAACCATTTTTGAGGTGAAGACCCATTGTTTGTTTATAGGAAGGCCAGGAACATTAGAAGTTTTGTTGAATTTAAACCTAGACCATATGAGAGAAACACTAAAAGATGTGAAACTAATTGTACATTTTTTTATATGTATACAGCAAGGTGATAGTTTTTATTGCCCTTATATAAAGAAGATCATTAAAACCAATGAAGGGGGTGACTGTAACACTACAAGAGTAATTTACAGGGCACAGTGCAATGAATGTGATGCATTCTATGTGGGCAAGACTGTAAATAAACTCAAGCGTAGGATTTTATGTCATCTGTCAGAAATCCACTCTGGATGTAAAAATAATGCACTAGCCAAACATCTTTCTCTTCATAAAAGACACACAGATTTTAAGTTCCAGATCCTGGATCACATAGACATGAGTGATCTTGAAGGAGACATCCTGAATATTCTGGAGAAACATGAACTCATGTGGCAATTAAAGCTGAACTCTTTTAGGAAGCCTGGACTAGACTATTACTGTTCAATTAAAAGTGCACTGGAACTTAGAAAATTGCCACATTGTTTATAGGACTAATTGTATTTTATTTTATTTTATTCTACCAGTTGGTTTTAAATACCATTTTAAATCAGTTGTAATTTACGTGTATATTTTGTTTCCATCATACCTATATTTTATCTTATTTTTTTCTGGTTCTTTTTTCCACTTTATTCAAAATGATGTGTAATAACAATACTAACTAATTATACAATTATACATATTTTTGTAGAGTGTTTTTATGGTTCTTGTACACAGACCTTAAGAAGTCTAGAAGGACGAAAGTGATCTTTGTTAACAATAGGTTATGAACATAGAAATTGATTTTTACATGCAAAATGTATATGTATATCTTCTTCTTCTTCTGGCTTTTTCCCGGTTAGTATATATTTATATATATTTTTTGATTGCCAAATGAACTAAGGTTGATATATTTCCAGCCATGTAGTATATTGTCTACTTAATAATCTGGTTAAATAAGAGGTACCACATCATTATATATTTTTTTATTTAAAGTACATAAGGGTTATATGTTATTATGACAGCTACTAAGTAGGGCAGGACCAGCCTCGAATGTTACACTGATGGGGGAAGGGATGTGAATTTAACATGTGTACCAATAACACTTTGTTTTACAGCACAATAAACCACTCCCATACCTGATAAAAAGTATATATATATTTAGAAAGCTTGTGAGGAAATTATTATTCTATTTTTGTTTTACTTGGATCGCTTGTCTGTGTACTTAATAAAGGATTTTCGACTGGAAACAGACCGCCTGCCTTGTTTGGATTTTTTTCGAATACTTAGTAATGCTGTACAATTATATATTTTCTATTATTATTTTTTGTTTTGTTTTGCTTTGAGTTAAGACGAGTTTAAGTTCGCTACTTCCACTACAGTTGTCTGCTCTGATTAATATACAGTAAGTAACTAGAAATATATGGACTGAAAATCTTCCACACAGATCTTACACTGTTTTGTTTTTGGATCCATTACACTTTAGTTGGTTGTTTTGAGACTTCGAGGACACCATGGAGATTATTTGTTTTTTAAATTCTTTTTTATAAGACCAGTTGCTTCTACTGCCATTGGAACTGTCTGGGTATCTTTCTTCCACATGGCTCTTGTTTCTGCCTGCAGATTGAGGTATTTTATGACTTTGTGTCTCTGTATGCAAGACACTGTAGTCACTAGGTGTGGCGAGATCAATGCTACTTTTGTCTTCTTTTCTTGGACCACTATATCCAGTTTTCTAGCATCTATCTTTTGTACTGTTGGTATTGGGTGAATCCATGTGATGTAAACTTCATTGTTTTCTATGATTCTGTGTGGCTCATGTTTCTAGTGCTTTTCAGCCACTTCGATACAATAATGTTTGCACAATCTCCAGTGTAACAATCTCGCCACATTATTATGCCTTTCAGTATACAGTTCCTCTGCTATAAGAGAGTCGCAACCAGCAATAAGGTGTGTGGCTGTTTCCAATTCGGTTCCACAAAACCTACATATATCTGCTTCTCCCACATATTCAATAGACTTAGTAAACCAATGTGTATGTAGCCCACTATCTTGGGCTGCCAATATTAACCTTTCATTTCCTGATGTAAATTCACCTCTCCTTAACCATTCCTGCATTCATTCTTGATCAACATGAGGCTTTTCTAGAAGTTTTCTATACTTGCAACTGTATTTATGTTTTTCCACATTTCTTGCCTTCTCATCTGATCCTTCACAAGGAAGACAACATATGTAAATTCACACACACACACAGACACACACACACACACACACACACACACACACACACACACACACACACACACACACACACATACATACATATACACTCTCCTGGTACAGTCTGGCACAGCTTTGACACATATGGGGCCTTTAGGGCAGACCTTACAGTAGTTCTGCCTGCCACAATCCACCTCTTTCACAGCTGTGTAGATACTGCAGTGATAGTGTATAGCAGTAAGTCAGCTCTTACAGTACGTGCATATGCACTTGGTGACACTGTATAGTTCACTCTAATAGCCTTGGTCTTGGTCACAATTACCATTCTACTGCTAGACCCATCATACAGTAGGATTTGTTACCCTTTAGCTGTGAAAGAGGTGGATTGTGGTAGGCAGAACTACCGTAAGGTCTGCCCTGAAGGCCCCATAGGTGTCAAAGCTGTGCCAGACTGTACCAGGAGTGTGTGTCATGTGTGTGTGTGTGTTTGTGTGTGTGTGTGTGTATGTATACACACACACACACACACACACACATATATATATATATATATATATATATATATATATATATATATATATATATATATATATATATATATATATATATATGGGTCTACCTGAAAATGCTGAAAGTCCAGAACACGGACACCGGAAAATCATCAACGGAGATGATCGAAAGTTGAGAATCCCGACGCTGAGCATACCATGTTAAGGTAAGTGTGCGATAGGAACGGACGTTAGGGTCAGGGTGTGGGTAAGGTAAGTGTGTGATAGTGATGGACGTCAGGGTAGGGTGCGGGTCAGGTAAGTGTGCAGTAGTGACAGACTTTAGGTTTAGGGGCGGGTTAAGTGAGTTAGGGTTAGGGTGCAGGTAAGGTAAGTGTGCGATAGTGATGGACTTGAGGGTTAGGGGCAGATTAAGTGAGTTAGGGTTAGGGTGCGGGTAAGATAAGTGTGTGATAGTGAAAGACTTAAGGATTAGGGGTGGATTAAGTGAGTTAGGGTTAGGGTGCGGGTAAGGTAAGTGTGCGATAGTGACGGACCTTAGGGTTAGGGTTTGGGTTAAGGTTAGTGCATAGATAGTTGTGTATGTAAGGTTTAGTGTAGGTTTGTAAGGTTTTTGGTGTGCTTGTGTTGTGTGTGTGTTTTTCGGGAAAGGTATTTTTTTTTGATTGTCAGGATTGTGGTTTGTCGGGAATGTGAAGTTTCGTGTTTTTGAACGTTCGGTTTCTTTCGGTTTTGTCGTGTCGGTTATTTCGTTGTTTGTGTTTTGGCATGTCAGTGTTATCAGGTAGACCCATATATATATATATATATATATATATATATATATATATATATATATATATATATATTTATATGTATAGATATATCAGCAAACATAACAGTGCAGGGAATTAATTTACATATGTTGTCTTCCCCTCACAGGTGAACATGGGGGTTGGTATCTCACCCCACACATCCTGATGTCAGTGTCTTAGCGGACTCCCATGATGATGGTGGTCATAGTGAGGCACAGGTGGGTTTGTTGGTGCCTGAATCAGTGAATTGTTTGGTATCCCATTTTCACCCACCATGTCCCTGCACACAGTATGCCCACACATACCCAATCCCCAGCAGCCATGGATAAAGAACATGTTGAGGGTGGTGGCATGTGTGTTGACTATGGTGAGTGTGAGTGTGGACACCAGCCATAGCCAGAGCGCAGGCAAGGTCACACACAGGCAGATGGACAGGGATGCTCGACGGAGGACTGCTGTCCTTCAAGACCCTGTCGCAAGTGCCACAGCAGGTGTCATCAGACGCATGTTATGGTCTGTCATGGAGGCACAGGTGCGTACTGACCACAACACCAGACAGATGCTTAGGGTCATGAATGCAGCACTTCCTGCCATGCATGATGACCTCCACAGCATTTGCGATGCCATATGTCATCTTGCCAATGTCGTGGTTAGACAGTGGGGTAAGACATTGTCACTGCTCGACTGTACAATGTCTGTGCTTGAGGATGTGGTGGGAGTAGTGCATCAGCCAGGTGGACGTCAGTCAACAACCTGCCAGGAGACAGTGAACCATACATCCTGCATGTATGGTCCATGGTTGTCCAACATAGCCATGTGTCAGGCATCCACATGGCTTGATGGTGTGCAAACACTCACACATCCCTGTCACAGGCTGGTCACCACCAGACACGCACAACTCCTCTGCACAGCCCAGTTGAAGACCACCCCTTCAGACACACACACACACACACACACACACACACACACACACACACACACACACACACACACACACACACACACACACACACACACACACACACACACACACACACACACACACACACACACACTCTCCTGGTACAGTCTGGCACAGCTTTGACACATATGGGGCCTTTAGGGCAGACCTTACAGTAGTTCTGCCTGCCACAATCCACTTCTTTCACAGCTGTGTAGGTACTGCAGTGATAGTGTATAGTCTTGTACCTTCATCAGTTATCATCACATATCATTACACCTTGTCATTGTGGGTGGTCTGTATAGCAGTAAATCGGGTCTTACAGTACGTGCATATGCACTTGGTGACACTGTATAGTTCACTCTAATAGCCTTGGTCTTGGTCACAATTACCATTCTGCTGCTAAACCCATCATACAGTAGGATTTGTCACCTTTTGTTGTGGGCCTTACAGTAGCTGTGAAAGAGGTGGATTGTGGCAGGCAGAACTACCGTAAAGTCTGCCCTGAAGGCCCCATAGATGTCAAAGCTGTGCCAGACTGTACCAGGAGTGTGTGTGTGTGTGTGTGTGTGTGTGTGTGTGTGTGTGTGTGTGTGTGTGTGTGTGTGTGTGTGTATGTGTGTGTGTGTGTGTGTGTGTGTGTGTGTGTGTGTATACATATATATATATATATATATATATATATATATATATATATATATATATATGGGTCTACTTCTGTTGGTCGACAGCCCATTTCACTGACACTCATTTGGTCGACAGCTCATTTGATCGACAAAAAGTATTCAAGGCAAAAACCTGGGATTTGCCTCCCCCCACTGTTGTGCGACTGTGGAGTTGTTATATATAGTTGGGGGTGTGTGGGAGGCACAGCCCCCCACATTGGGGGGGTGTGGGGGGCAAAGCCCCCCACCTAGAATGTTTGTCGATCAAATGAGTGTCAGTGAAATGGGCTGTCGACCAACAGAAGTAGACCCATATATATATATATATATATATATATATATATATATATATATATATATATATATGTATCTCTCTCTCTCTATATATATATATATATATATATATATATATATATATATATATATATATATATGGGTCTACCTGAAAATGCAGAAAGTCCAGAACACCGACACCGGAAAATCAACAAACGAGATGATCGAAAGTTGAGAATCCCAACGCTGAGCACACCATGTTAAGGTAAGTGTGCGATAGGGACGGACGTTAGGGTCATGGTGTGGGTAAGGTAAGTGTGTGATAGTGATGGACGTCAGGGTAGGGTGCGGGTCAGGTAAGTGTGCGATAGTGACGGACTTAAGGCTTAGGGATGGATTAAGTGAGTTAGGGTTAGGGTGCGGGTAAGGTAAGTGTGCGATAGTGACAGACCTTAGGGTTAGAGTTTGGGTTAAAGTTAGTGCATAGATAGTTGTGTATGTAAGGTTTAGTGTAGGTTTGTAAGGTTTTTGGTGTGCTTGTGTTGTGTGTGTGTTTTTCGGGAAAGGTATTTTTTTTTTGATTGTCAGGATTGTGGTTTGTCGGGAATGTGAAGTTTCGTGTTTTTGAATGTTCGGTTTCTTTCGGTTTTGTTGTGTCAGTTATTTTGTTGTCGGTGTTTTGGCGAGTCGGTGTTATCATGTAGACCCATGTATATATATATATATATATATATATATATATATATATATCAGCAAACATAACACTGCAGGGTATTAATTTACATATGTTGTCTTCCCCTCACAGGTGAACATGGGGGTTGGTATCTAAACCCTCACATCCTGATGTCAGTGTCTTAGCGGACTCCCATGATGATGGTGGTCATAGTGAGGCACAGGTGGGTTTGTTGGTGCCTGAATCAGTGAATTGTTTGGTATCCCATTTTCATCCACCATGTCCCTGCACACAGTATGACCACACATCCCCAGTCCCCAGCAGCCATGGATAAAGAACATGTTGAGGGTGGTGGCATGTGTGTTGATTATGGTGAGTGTGAGTGTGGACACCAGCCTTAGCCAGAGAGCAGGCGAGGTCACACACAGGCAGATGGACAGGGATGCTCAACGGAGGACTGCTGTCCTTCAGGACCCTGTCGCAAGTGCCACAGCAGGTGTCATCAGATGCATGTTATGGTCTGTCATGGAGGCACAGGTGCGTACTGACCACAACACCAGACAGACGCTTAGGGTCATGAATGCAGCACTTCCTGCCATGCATGACGACCTCCACAGCATTTGCGATGCCATGTCATCTTGCCAATGTCGTGGTTAGACAGTGGGGTAAGACATTGTCACTTATCGACTGTACAATGTCTGTGCTTGAGGATGTGGTTGGAGTAGTGCATCAGCCAGGTGAATGTCAGTCAACAACCTGCCAGGAGACAGTGAACCATACATCCTGCATGTATGGTCCATGGTTGTCCAACATAGCCGTGTGTCAGGCATCCACATGGCTTGATGGTGTGCAAACACTCACACATCCCTGTCACAGGCTGGTCACCACCAGACACACACAACTCCTCTGCACAGCCCAGTTGAACACCACCCTCCAGACACACACACACACACACACACACACACACACACACATATGATGTCAGCCATATGGTTCAGCCTAGGCCTCTGGCAATCCAGCACCACACTCTGTGCATGTGATGATACTTGTGCCACAACCCAGTTATCCATACCATCGATGCACAGATGTGCTCATATAAGTCTGATGCACAGGGTAACTATAGTACAGTGTAGCAATGTCATGGTGTGTAAGGTGCTGTCTGTTGGCAGTAGTTATGGGTACACATCGAGATGTATATACCTTGTTAGCCATGATGCCCTTTTGCTATTAGTACTGCTGACTGACTGTAGTGTCACATACTGTATTCTGTTTGTGTTCCAAGAGTGTGTGTGTGTGTGTGTGTGTGTGTGTGTGTGTGTGTGTGTGTGTGTGTCTGCAGGCTGTGGGTCTGCTGACCGTAGCAATGATGAGTAAGGTAGAGTGGAAACACAGTGACCTTTTCATAGCCAAGGTACAGCTGTATATGTACATGTTTATCAGGTGTGTTTACATGCAACAGTGTGTGAGGGGCAATTGTGGCAGACAGTGTGACCTTCCATACATATCCTTGACACAGCCACCTAGCCTTTGTACATGTCACCTGGGTGTTCTGTAGGTCTACAGGCTCACACATACAGAGGTGGTTACTTGAGTACCGGCACTAGGTCCCTCACAAGCTTAGCCATTACTTTAACTGCAATAGATTCAGCTATCAGCACCTGTTGCCCCTGCCATTTCTGTCCCATCCACTCAACCATCATGCAGTTGATGAGGGTATGCCTGATACTGTGTATGACATGTTTGGGGTGTGTATTTCTGACACAGGTCATCCTGTGTTAGTCTAACCTGACAATCACCAGCACGTGTGTCTGCTATCTCATATGCATGTCTGGCCTCTTGTGCTGGTAGTGCATACAGAGTCATAGTCCTGTACATGGGGCAGCTGACGAAGGGCTGAGCACAACCCCTACCTGCACAGTCTTACAAATGATAGTGCTAGATACTTAACACAAATAGCACAGCGGTACTGTAGTGTGGCAGTGTCTGCCACTACTATTGAAGTGTGTGACAATTGCAGGGGCTGTTAGGATTGCCACTAGTGGGTTCAGAGGCCCTTAATATGTTAGAGCCATCTGACACACACACACACACACACACACACACACACACACACACACACACACACACACACACACACACACACACACACACACACACACACACGCATGCACACACTGCTGCATGGGGTCATGCATTGAAACACACATGCACATGGAGGTGACACTTCTCAGAGTAGATGACCTACATATTTATCAATGTACAATACATAGTGATGTGATCATTACATGCACCACAGTAGCTGGGAGTTAGAGACTGTGTAACTGTGTTTGTACGGTGGATGACATCTGTATGGGCAGACACTAGGTTGGCAATAGAGGAATTCACAGGGTGGTAGAGACACACAAAATGGTATAGCCATTACATATACACAGGAACAATAGCCACAGGGGCTGTACATACAAAAACACATACACAGTTACCAATAGACATATTAGTAACCCTAGGTACCCACTTGTATGTACTATAGTGCTGCGTACACATGACATGGTCAACATAGATTATATGCCTGGGACATCACACACAACCTCTTACAACAGGTAATCTTGCGAATGCCTTCATGGATGGTGGGATACCCACCACACAGTGATTGGTCTAGTCTACTGCTCCTACAAACCTGCATAAGTGATAGAGTGACAGACTTTGTATTAGCATGATGTGTCAGTCAGGTATAATGTCTGATGCTGGCATGTGTGTCAGTACGGTAACTGTGACATGTTTGGCAATGATATCACAGGAATGCTCATTGTTAGGGGACAAAGACCACCTATAGGTTGCAGACATGTTGATATCCCATGTACATCTGTAGAGATGACTGGTATGGGCTGTATAGTGTTAAATGGTGCATGTGAGGCAGATGTCATTAACAAGGTCTTTAAAGTAATGTCGTGGGTAGGGGGTCAACAGGCCTCAAAATGGTGTAACCTAGACACACAACAGCCAAAGGGGACATGCTTCACACACACTACTATAGTTGTCAATATTGAGATTAGAACCCCTACCTATCTAATTATTTCCACTATAGTATTGCACAGTTATTGCACACATCACAGTGTTTAGAGGGCTGACAAGTGTGTACAAGTACATCTAAGGTGAATGACATTAGCAGGCCTTGTAAAGTAGGGTAATGGGATGTGTACTGGGTGGTACACTCCTCAAAATGGTATAACCCACCCCCCAGAGGATATGATTCTCACTCAAACACACAAGGATGATGTGAGTCTCACACACACACACACACACACACACACACACACACACACACACACACACACACACACACATATACACACACACAGAGTATCACAGTTTCCCACACACACACACACACACACACACACACACACACACACACACACACACACACACACACACACGCACGCACACACACATACACACACTCAGTATCACAGTTTCCAGTATTGAGTTTAGAACCCCTGCCTATCTAGTTATGTGTAGTACAGTGTTATGCAGTTATCACATGTGTCAAGGAGCTTATAGGATTTAACAGTGTCGCAAGGTATGTCTAAGGTGATTACATGAAGAGCCCTTGAAAAGTATGGCAATGGGAAATGTATTGAGTGGGAAGGGCATCAAAATACATTACCCTACAAACGTACACATTTACAAACACCTACACACATGCACACACGCACACACACACACACACACACACACACACACACACACACACACACACACACACACACACACACACACACATTTGGCACAACTGAGTGTAGAACTGGTTACGACCGGTATGCCACTGTCGGCAGCAGGACATCACTCTATGCCATTTAGGGTATCCCTGTGTATGACTCTGTGTGTCCCCTTGTATTTCTCTCTCTGTGACTGTCTTTCTCTCTCTCTTCCCTACATCTATGTGTGTGTATGCTTGACATATTGTTAAATGTTGCCCATATATATATGTCTGTGTACCACATGCAACAGATGCAGATATGTCGAATCTGGGCCACCTACAGCTAACTGAGGATAATCCTGTCTGATGTGTGTGTGTAGGGACAGTTAAGAAGTACATAGTTGTCTGTATGCAAAGACATATATGCACAATACAGTTACATAGTCCGATGTGGGTTCCCACATGGCCTGTGATTTTCTAAGTGTAGGAGCATGCCCTATATGACCTTCTATAGTGAGAGTAGGACTCCATTCCAGAGATAGTTGTACACTGGTCTGGGGTTTGTGTGCTACAATACCTCTCAAAAGTAAACAGGACTTTCCTAGAGGTACTGGATTAGTTTTAGCAGACATTTTCTGACATATCTGAAGTCTGACACTGGAATGTTTTGTGTCATTACTTAGTGACAGAATCCTCAGATCATCACAGTGCTTTACCAGAGGAATACAAGATGTATGATGCACAGATCAGTATTATCAGCCCGACTATATACATTCTGGCCAAAAAAATGCCAGTTGAGAGGTGTAGCTACAGCCGGTTGACTGCTGAAGCTTTGTAAACGGTCCACTAACTTGGTGATATACTGGCTGGGGATCTCCTGCCTGTGTGGTATTCTTCTTACCTGAAAAGTCAGATCCTGGGGTGACCTCTCAACTGTACATTTTTTGGTAGATTGTCCAGGTGTATGTCTAGTAGCTTCATCCAGTCTACATAAACCTGTGTTTTTATGGCAAATTAGTTGCATATAATTGAAGACTGACTTTACAAAATAATGACAGACATTAATGTTTCAGACTTCATAGCCTTCAGACAGTTCCTGCTAATGCAAAACCCGTTATTCTACCAACTTTCTCAGTATGTAAAGGCCATATTTACAACACATGCCTATCATTGGGTCTTTGTTCCACTTTTATTTATGACCTTGTCCAGATGTCTTGCTCTCAGAGGTGGGGAGGTATGGTTGTGTTTACAGAGTGCATTCTACTGTGCAGAAATGTCCATTACATATGTAGTATATTCCACATAGCACTGTGACTTCCAGGTATGTCAGTGGCAGAGCAGGACAGAGTAATGTGGTCAACCACTGACAAACAGTTGTGTATAGGTTTATAGGTTGCTATGACATTAGTAGGGTATTAGCCCTGAAGCCCTCATAGCCCACACAGATGACAGTGTAGTCCATATTACAACATGTCAGCACACAGAGCCCTTGTTCAGCAGGGACACAGGTGGAATCACAGGAATGTATTTTGTGTTTTCCATGCACTTATACAGTGAGCACACCACTAGAGGTATTGAGGCACTTGGCTTGCTGTTGACAGGGAGTGTATTTCACAGATGGTGGAATGTGTGGTACACATATCTGTCACACCAACAAGCTCTACTGATATCACAGCCCAGGTTGATGGCATAGGCCTTGAGTTCCAGATGTGCAACAGTCCCATCAAGGCAGGGTCTGGATTGCTTTGTATGCCAGACAGGGGTTACCTCAGCAGATCTATATGACACGGGGTAGAAGGACAGCGCTGACCATGACCTGTCCAGCTTTCCTGTATTAACAGAATTGATGTCTGGACAGTATGTACAACTCCTACCATAGGTGTAGCTGTCATACAGACTTCTTACCCTTCAGAGTCTTACTGCAACTGCAAGACCTACTGTGCTATGACTGTGTAAGTCTGTAGGGGTGTATTTCATCATTGTCGCCATTTGTGGGCCTTTGCCAGACATTTCTTTATGGTTTTCGACATCAGACTTGCTGGGTGAGGCTGCGGTTTGAGCATGGGACCCCCACACTAACATCCATGCCTGTGACCTATGACCCCAAGTAAGTTGGCCCCCCACATATACTGCAGCGGGATTTGTCACCTTGGGTACTACATAGTGCACATACTGCATAGTGTGGGGAAGCCAGTATTAGGCAAACATTTCCTGGTGTTTCACATAGCTGTCAGTTGTCTACTGCTATCCCAGTAGGCCTCCCCATTCCCTTGCATGCATGCATTGATACCATAGATATGCTACCAGAACATACTACTCTATTCATTTATTGTTAAGAAGACTGACTTACCTTGTGCCTGTGTTAGTTGTGAGGATGGTGCTTGAGGGCTGCCTATGTCAGATGCACTCAGTACACTGCCTTTACATGGTAAGGTACAGGTAGTGTGACTTGTGTGGCATCCATTTTACTGTGTACGCGAGTCAAGAGAGGTGTCAGCCGTTGAGTCCCTACAGTGTCATTGTGTTGCTATGCATTGCTTTTATGCCACGGCCAGGGCATAATGAGCATGCCTCCATCTGCCTACAAGAGCTGGCTCAGGGGGTTCCTCCTCATAGTCCCTCTGTGCCTGTGGGGACCTTGGCAATGGTGAAGGGCTGTGTGGCCCTTTCCCATGCTGTTCCTGCTGTGGCTATTTCTGCAGGATCATATTGTGTAGCATGGCACATACTGTGAACATATGTGCACATGTGGCTGGAGAGTACACCAGATATGTCAAAGCAGTGGAACCATGACTTGAGCATCCCAAACACATGCACTATAATGATCTTGGCTTGTGAGTGTGCCTCATTATTGCATTCTTGAGTGGGTGTGTGTGCATTTCTGATAGGTGTCATCATCCGCGGTTCCATGCATAGACAGCATCCTCCACCAGATGGCCATATGGGATGTCTACCCTGGCAAATCCCTGGGACAGCTGTGAGGAATGCCAGATGTGGGAGTCATGATAGCTTCCAGGGCTGTCAGCACACGCATTAATGATAATGCCCTGAGCATTGCACACGACCTGGCAGTTGATGGAGTGAAAGGCCTTGACGTTTACATAGACCCTACCCTGTTCACGTGGTGGTGCTTTGATATGGATGTGTGTGCAGTCCATGTCACCCAGTACCTCCGGGTAGTCTGCTACATGGTGGAAGAGGCTCATATTGCTGGTCCTCTCCTTACGGGTGCTGGGGAAGTAAATGTGCTCACTGGCATGTGGTAGCATGGAACCAGGAACTGATGGAGTACCCTGGATGCAGATGCCAGTGAGACCCCCATGATGTCCCCAGTAGGTCTTTGGAAAGTACCTGTAGCTAGTATTCTTAAGGCTACACATACCTTGGTATCCACTGGGATGGGTTCCCTTCTGTTGGCTCTGGGTCTGAGGTGAGGCCGGCACAGCTCAATGAGTTGCTGAAGTATGTCCCTGTCCACCCTGTAGTGCTGTAGTATCTCCAGCTCATGGAGACCTTGGTAGGTTACCCTGGGTCTGAACACTCTTCTCCTCCTCCTCAGTCTGGGGTGGTTGCCAGCATTATCCTCCTCACCACCCTCAGCCTCTAGCACATACTGATGTATCAGAGCGACAGCAGCCCCTAACATTTTGTCGGTTAAAATTCCCCTGAGTGTGTACACCAATGGTGCAGAGTTTGTGGGAAAAAACAGACTGAAAGGTATTTGCATAGTTTATACTGTTGTGCTGCAGTGCTGCCTGCATGATTGGCTGACTGTGATACATTCCACCTGCCAGCTATATTTTTGCACTTAATTGCTTTTATTCTGCTATTTCCCGTTTTTTCTTTTTTTTCTCTTCCCATTTCCACCCCTTTTAAGCCCTGCAGTGCACTGTACACACCTGCTGCCCAAATGTAAACAGTTCTGCTGTTTCTGTTGTTTTGTTTTTTTTTAAGGCCTGCTGTGTGCCGCATAAAGCTGTTTAGCTAAAGTAAACACTTTTAAGCAGAAATGGCCCTTCCCTGGACGTGAACACGCTCTTCCTTTCATGGAATAAGTAAATACAGCTTCAGGCACACACACTTGGTTAGCTATGCTTAGGTAAGCTCAAATGGAAGCCCAAGCTTGACACACACCCTTTTCATGTCAGCTGCTTCTCCTGCTTATACCACTGCCTTATAGCTCCTACACGGTTAGGTGCATCCAGACAATGATCTCTCATTTTAGTATTCAGTAAAATTTGCTCATTTGCATATCCCACTGCCTTAGTCCCTTGTTACACCACTACACCACAGCCTTTCTCCATAGCAGCCAGTGTTGCCTGTTATTGTTCTGATTCTGCATGATATACACTATAATGGCAAAATACAAATTTCAATTAAAATTGTCTTTTCACATTTTTTTTATTTTCTGCGCAATCTCATTTGCATGCCACTGCACTGAGCTTAAACAGCTGAAATTGTCCAAAAAAAAAAACTTTGATTTTTATAATTTTGCAACTCTTTTCCATGCCATTGGCCATATTTTTGGCCATTGGCATGCCTAATGATCATAATACATGCTTTACTTTGAGCTGTCATGCCCCCATTTTGATTTTTGCAGAAATGTACACAGGGAGTAACTGAATACATTTCTGCAATGGACACAAGCTAACTGTCTTATAATTTTGCAACTCTTTTCCATGCCATTGGCCATATTTTTGGCCATTGGCATGCCTAATGATCATAATACATGCTTTACTTTGAGCTGTCATGCCCCCATTTTGATTTTTGCAGAAATGTACACAGGGAGTAACTGAATACATTTCTGCAATGGACACTGTTCTGGCACGGATGCCTGCCTGCTTACTGAATTGCTAGTTCACCTCATTTGTATGGTTTTCACTAACAAATGACGTAATTAGCATTATTCAATGATGTCCATGCCAGAATAGTGCTGGCAGGCACGTGCACACCCCCAGCGTTGTTTACTGAATCGCTCAGTGGCCATATTATGTGCAGAAGCTGCTGCACTATTATGGCATGGAGAAATTGCTTTATTGAATCCCGGGGTGTATTATTTTTGTACTGAAATTCTTTTCCTATGCTGTGCAACACATGAGACTGTCACTAATTCTGATGATACCCCTCTCTGCCATCTGAAACCTCCCTCTCAACACACTTCCCACATAATTTCTAGACTGTTCTCCTCCTGAGTAGTAGACTGTGGATCCCAAGCTAACTGTCTTTGCTGCCCTGCCCTTCCATCTTGTCTCTTAGATACATAGGATGACCAGCTTCCTCCATACTATTATGTTATTCACTTCAAAGCCGTGTTCTGTCATTGAACCTACATTGAATGTAACAATTCTTTGTTCATGTTTGGCGGGTTGATTGGTTTTATATCTAGCTTTTGTTCAACAGAGCTATCCCAGTTAACCAAGGCTGGGCAACTGTATAACAGCCAGCCAGTGGCTCATTGACCCAGGGCTACTGGCCTTTATGGCAGGCACACACTGACCAGCAGGAGCACATATACCCCTCTCACTGTTAGCATGGGTCTCTGGCATAGATTGGAGTAAGGCTGGTCCTCAACCTACTTATCATGCACAAATACCTGTGCCCATTTTGTCAACATTTGTCAACACGACCGAATCACCTATTGCCATATTTTACACAGAGTGGCTAGCCATTCCTTGGCACTCAAATCTGTAATCCATGTTCTATCTTGAGGATGCTTCACACCGCAGTAGAGGCCCAAAGTGGTTGTTCTGTACAACATTTCCCACTATAGGGCACCATGCAGCATCTGTGCTGCTGCCCACAGCTCCATTCATTGGTGAGTTTGAGATGGAAACACTCAGCATATTTTTCAGAGGTGGGAATAACTCTATAGAGGCACAAGGAGAACATAGAAATGCCAAACAGGCATTCGGGTCAGGATAGAATCTTGTACCTTGTGCATATTAAACCGAGGCCCCATCTATCTAAGTGGGTGAAAGTTCATGTGGACTTAAAGCACCTCACGATACTTATATTACTAAAATTACACAAATAAGTATAACATAACCTACGCTACAAAACATCACATTTAAACAAAATCAGTGTAATTTAAATAAATACATTGAAGAAATATGAAAAAGAATACACTGAAGCAAAAAAATCAAGTATATTTTTTATGTTTCTTAAATTTACCCCCACCCCCCACCCACACACTCTTTGTCTTAACCAGTACTTAATTCTGCTTGTAATATTATCTGCAACCCTTTTTATTGAACATAATTCCCTTTGCTCTTGCCTCACAAATGCTGCATATTATCACCATGCACTCTTTGTCTCTTTTCCCTGATTTCTATGGTCAAGATAATATCCACGTCCTTATGTTTTTCCCTTCTTTTAAGAATAGTTGCCTCTGCAGTAAAGTCACGTCTTCCTTCTACTTTACATTTCATACACTCTTGCATTCTTTGCTTTAAAGAGCATTTTGTTTTTAACTAATAAATTCTGTAACATTAATCACCACAAGAAATCTTTCCCCTCCTCTCATGCCTTAAATTATTATTTCCTCCTCTTAATAAACCTGTCTTATTTTACAGAAAAAAACTTTATTTTCTCATGCCCTTTCAACTGTCTTTATCCACATTTTCTATTCCTTTATTTTTCCTAGATTTGCTGTTGTTTTTTTTTCTCTTGGCTTCTTCCTTATATCTGTACTTTGTCAAGTTTCCTCATCTTGTACTTATATTAATAATGAGAGGACAGTTATTAAATTAATATGTCCTATAAAATACAGCATAAATGTAGTGATGCCAAATAAACTACGGGTTAATTAAATATGACTCACCTTCTCTGTTTTATTATATAATCTCCCTCATTTAACAAGATTCATCCTTGACCACCATGTTATAAAACAATTCCTTACAATTTATTTTTGAAGTGAGTTGGAAAAGGTATTGTCCGCAGATATGTTAACTTACCTATTACCACATTAAATACATTAAATACACATTTTCTTAAATGACACTCTAAAACTTGTCATTGTTTCTAACATTTCCCATTGTTTCTACATTACATCATTCTTGCCAAAACTCATCCTTAACATCTTCAATTCATTTTCATTAATTATATACCACTGTTCTTTGTAACTTCCCTAAAGTCTTTTCTTAGTTGTAACCTTACACACTTTAACCAGTGCCCTTTTTCTTTCATTACTTTAACGATCAATTTGATGAGCACCATATCATTTGTATATGTCATCACTATCAGTATCTTCACTCTGCTATTATACATATAGTCTTCTCTAAATTTCCCTCCTATTTTGCTTTTTATGACATTTATTATTTAAGAAAATAAAGGAGGCTGTGGTGGTGCAGTGGTTAGCATTGTCGCCTCACAGCAAGAGGTTGTCCAATTCTATTTTCAGCTAGAGTGCCTTCTTTGTGGAGTCTGCATGTCCTCCCCCCTGGTCAAGTGATGTTTAAAGACATGCAGGTAGGTATGTGTGAATAGGTGTGCCTTCTTTAAAGGTTATGGGTCATGCTGGCATCTTGGCACTGTAAAAATCCACTGCCAATCATTAGCAGACCAGAGTTCTGCTGTGGTGACCCCTAACCAGGAAAAGCCGAAAGTCATTAGTTTTAGTTTTAATGTACTACTTAAAGGCCAACCTTGTTGTACCCCCACCCTTTTTTCTCTCTTTTTGTTTTACTCAGCCAAGGATTTACAATTATTCTCACAGTAATATTAATGTAAGTATGTTTAATAAAATTAATAATTTCTTTATCTATACCATTTACCATTATCATTTCCATAGTTCTTGCAACATATAATAAAATGTTTTACTTATATTGCATGAGATGATACTTAAGTTTCTCTTCTTTTTCTGGTGCATTCACACTTCCCTTTGTTGTAACCATGATTTCCTTTACTGCTTTCCTTTTTATTCCATAAACTTCCTTTACTCAAACCTCTTTATGAAAAAAGTTTCTCAAATCTAAGTTGTAAAATTTTCATCAAAAATCTTGTAAGTTGTATTTGCAAGAGTAATTGGTCTCCAGTTTTTAAATTGCTTGTCTTTTTCGTACTAATTTTACTTGACACGTACTTCATTTCTAAAACCCATTTTCTTCCAGTCATTTAATGTTTTCACAAAAATCACTTTGTTAGTCACCCAAGTTCTTATAAAAACTGTAATTGAAATAAATATTTTTGACTCACTTTTCTTAAAACGGATTCCATTTCTTTCACAGTGGTTTCTTCCGTTAATTTTGCATTTTCTGCTTCTCCTATTTTTTATACTTCTCAATCACCATTATATTCTACATCTTCTCATTTATAAATTTAGAAATAAGGTATGTAATTTTTTTGTTATTTTCAACACTTATTCTACTTCCATCCTTTGACACAATTTGTTCTATCTGTATTTTAACATTTTTCCCAGAAAAGTTGAAACTTCTTCATTCCTTTCTTTCCTGAGATAGTTGCCTCTGCAGTTAAGTTGCTGCTTTTATTTTTGTCAATATTTTCCTTAAATATGCATGGACTAACTATATATTTTCCTTAACTATACACTGACAGGATCAAAACTAGGTCCTCCTAAACAAAAAAAAAAACAGACCACTGTGATGGACCTCAGTTATAAATAGGTTATATAACAAAAGGAAGAACTGATGTCTGAGAACAAGAGGGCACTTAGTCAGCAAAAGAATACCCTCCACACCTTGAAAAAGCAAGTCAGATAGCTTGTAAAGACCTCTAAAGCTAGTTACAAAGCTAAATTAGCATCCCTAGTTAAGGATAATAATAAGACATTCTTTACCTATGTCCGAAATCTAAAAGGGAACGCCCAACTCTGTGCCGAATGTATAATGGATGGTACCTCTGGTAGTGAACCTGAAGAAACTACTAACCTACTTGCTGACAGATTTGGTGCAAACGTCACCCCCCCCCCCCCCCCCAGCCATTCCCCAAAGCATACCTGACACCAGTCCTCTACCTATCATCTCCAATGAGCAGGTCATATCCATGCTTTCCAAGGCCAAAAGCACTGCCTCTTTGGGACCAGATAATATCCCAAGCTACTTAGTAAACAATCTAAAACAAGACCTGTTGGGACCACTTGCCACTCTCTTTAGCCTCAGCCTTAGCAATGGCTTTGCTACAGCAGTGTGGAGAACAGCAACAGTAATCCCCTTGCACAAAGGGGGTCCATCAACCAACCCAGGGAACTGAAGATCCATAAGCCAAACCAGCCTCATCTGCAAGGCCATGGAAAGAATCATCATGGACCTCATCAACAAGGACATAGATGGCCTTCAAACTCTTGACTCAACATAGTTTAGCTTTGTTAAGGGTAGATCATGCTTACTGAACCTGTTGGACTTTTTGAGACTGTCACCAAAGCCCTGGATGAAGGCAAAACAGTACATATTGCCTATCTTAACTTAGCCAAGGCTTTTGACACAGTTCCCCATCTGGGTATCACTGAGAAACTCTCCCAGTTGGGGATAAATCCATACATCATTAAATGGGTAGCCGACTGCCTCACTGACAGAATGCATACTATCAAAGTTAACAATTCTACCTTTACCAGTAGACCAATTACCAGTGGTATACAGTAAGGATCTGTACTGGGCCCTTTACTGTTTGGAATCTATGTCTTGGAAGTCCAGGTGAAAATATATGACCTGTGGTTTACCATGTTCACTGATGATTGCAAACTGGGTGCATGCATTGAGCCCCCAAACAACGATATCATATTACAAAAGAGGCGAACACAGACAAATGATCAGTGCCAAAACCACTGACTAAAACTAAATGCAAAAAAGTGCATTATTATTATCCCATTTGGCAAAGAGGAAGTCCCTGCAAATTGCAGTATTGACAACCCCCCGCCCCCTTAGCTCAAACTCAGTAGTGTGACATTTGGGAACACAGGTTGATAGCAATCTAAACTTTGATCACCTTGTATTCACAGTGTTAAGGAAAGCCTTCTATGTTGCTCATGTCAAAAGTAAGGACATTTCATCCAAAACTAAGGATGTTATAGCTCCTCTGTATTCAACCCTCATCAGACCACTAATAGAGTACAACACTCCCTCTTGCATGTACCTCACCAGACACCTGCAGTTGGAGAGACTGCATAGGTTTCTCACCAAGAAAATTCAGGGCGTCCAAAACATGACCTATATGGAAAGAGTGAAAGCTCTGCAACTGTACTCTGTATCCTACAGGCTGCTGAGAGGTGAATTTTGCCTGACCTACAGCGCAGTTTTTAACCTTGCCCTAATGGAAATGCTGCACATCCACAAATCAAATAGGACAAGAGTCACTCACTCCAGGGATCTCAACCTAGTCTGTAACATTAACAGAGCATACTGGAGAGACAGGTGTATCTCCCAAAAATTGACACTCCTCTGGAATAAACTCCCAGTTCATGTGAAGCGGAGCTCCTCAATGAACCTATTCATGCTTAACATAGACAGTTGGATGGAAGACTGTAAATTCACCCCAGGGGTAGCACCTATGTCCTTAACAGACATGGGCAGTCGGTGCTGATCATAGACTTGCTCTGCAAATAACGACCATCTACCCATCGTCAGTTAAGGAACATTGGTAAAATATGGCTAGGATTGTAAAGACCCTAGGGCCATTAGCCTTGTACCTCCTATGAACCTATGGCTATTTTTCCTTGTAATTAATTCATTATATCCTGTATCAGTTGTTTTCTTCCATTCCTTATATCTTCCAAACTGGATTTGTTAGCTTTATGTAGGAGGACATATGTCTATTCCCCTATGCAGTTTGTTTACAAGACAACCTTAGGGAATTCTAATACTTTTGTACAAAATGCACAAATATTGTTCCTTTGGAATGTACCCCTTATGAGAGGTTTAACCACTTGTATCTATGACACACAGATGTAGTGGTCACCTTTTTCTTTGGCAGTTACTGCCTCCAAACACACCGTATCAGGAATCATTCAGAAGGCTTGCTGCAGCTGGTCTTTCTTTCATATACTGTCTGTCCTCCCAAGTTGTAGCCACATTCTGTATACTTCTGATGACTTATTAAGAGGAAAATGAAAAACACAATGGCCAAATATGTATTCCATCTTGAAGCTGCCAGACACACACTCTGCTGTTATCAAGCCATATCATTTTTACTAAAAAAAAAATTCACCATTTGTGTCTGCATTTGATATCTGGTTGTAATGAAAGTGAAAGAAATGATGACCACAGTAATTTAGCTCAACTCGTTGCTTTTGTACATGTATACATGCCCCGGATATAGCCATTGCAGAAATTGCTTTGCATGAATCATAGCTGCCCTTTTTTCATACACAGTTTTCAAGATAGTGTCTCTGAAGATTTTTGATGTGTGGCTGTGAAAAAATTAAAGGCATTGTGACTTGAACAATGATTTTCTACTCATGGCTCATAAAACACAGACACTGCCATTGTTTGCCTGGACATATAATTATCCCATGTTTTACACATAACTTGCCTCCATAACCCTGTAAAAATACCCACCTTCTGTGTACCACCCCCCCCCCCCGTGATGTTAGGTTGTAGTAAAATGCAGGGAAAATGATCACAGTAATGTATGTCAGCTTGTAGCTCTATAACACAAAACCCTGTTCCCATCCCACCAAGCCACAATAGCCATCACATTACTACGATAATCCCAAATGTGCTTTGTGTTCATCTACGTACTGCCCCTCTATACAGCTGCCACTTCTGGCAATTAACTGCCAGGTGTTATAACCAGACATGGTAACAAAACTGCCACTATATATTTTTTAACTCCCCTACTAATGGCAACCCAACCTCAGATCAGATTGATCATGGAAAACATAAGCTTATTAAATAAATAGGAGTGTTTTGTGCTATGGGCAATGTATATTGTTATCACTGCTGACAGCTCTATCTGGTTTCATACAGGTAAAAAAAAAAAAACATGTCAAAGAAAAACAAGTAATAAGACTAGAGATTGCTGAGAAAGCATTGAGATTGGTTGCTAACAGCTAATCCAAAATTAGGCATCGGAGACAAGCAGTTCCAACACACAAGTAGTTTAATGGTTGCTAAGAGCTACCAATTACATGGAATTAGATGGCGTAACAGTAGGACTTGAGCTACCTTGTCTTGTTACTATGTTTATGGGAGTAGAGATCTGAAGTCTTGCTAATGAATAGCATGATCTCACTTCCAGGTTAGACTTTTCATGGATTGTACTCAGGAGTTCGGGGAAATTATTTGGCTAGTACAGTTACTGAGCTAGATAAATAATTATCTCAGAGATATGCTGAGCAAGAGAGATTTTTTTTTTCAGTTGGCTGCACACCTATTTTTAAAAAAATATAATAATTGGCTTTCAGCTTTTCCCAGTTAGGGGTCACCACAGCGGAACTCAGGTCCACTAATGATTGGCAGTGGATTTTTACGATGCTGAGTTTCCAGCCCGACGCCCAACCTTCAAAGAAGGCACACCCATTCATGCATGCACCTAACTGCATCTCTTTAATGTCACTCAACCGCGGGGAGGACATGCAGACTCCACACCGAAGGCGCTTCAGCTGAGAATCGAATGGGAGAACCTCTTGCTGTGAGGTGACAATGCTGACTGCTGCACCACTGCAGCAGTACCTATTTAAAAAAATAGTAATATAATAACAAATAAATGGTTACCTTGGCACCCACACTGGGGTCATTTTCATCTGTGCTGAGATAACTTGGCACCCATGATTTAAGTGTTAAGTTGTGATTTTACTTATCCAGTACACCACTTTTCTGTTCATTTTTGCTCCTACCATCTGTTGTATATCAACCCCCTCCTATTCAGTCTTCTCTGGGCAAGTATCAACAGCATGGAACTTCTTTCCTAGACCTACTCATATCCATGTTATGGACCAGTCAGGAGATTGCTGCACCTGAGGAAATGTCATATGGGTGCTAAGAAGTGCCATAACTTCCCTTCCCTCTCCCACACTTATAGACGTTTAAATGTGGATGTGCAAATGAGATCTGCGGATGTATCATCCTACCTCAGCACTGACACAGACAATATCCTCACCTTTTCCCTTCAGGACAAGTCCACCATGTATGTTGCCAGGCTTCTAATGGGATTGACTACAAGATGTGCCTGACTGTTCCCCTCCCCCAGGATAGATAGCCATGCCCTCCTTCCATGACACCACAGACAGCTGAGCAGCTAATCGGACCCAGGCTGATGGGCAGTAGTCAGGACTTTATCCCTGCATGGAATGGCATTGGTATGATAATTTTTTGTTTTGGTTTTGTTTTTTGTACCCCTGTCCCTTGCATGAAGCTGGCAAAGAAGAGATGGATGTATGCTGACCTCTGAGAATGTCCACTCATTTCCACAGGGGACTTTCCCTCCCAACAAGCACAAAAAAGATGGTAACTCATGTAGATGTTGGCAACAAGCACCTGTGGCAGCTGAACAACAAAGCCAAGCCAACAAAGTTAGAGAAAATTGATTTAATTCACAATAAAATCACGTAATCCACAAAGCTTTCAGGTTGTAGCAACCCTTTTTCAGCATGTTACACAAAATCAATAAAAAATGCAAATTTGTAGTCCATTGAAAGTTAACACAGCCAACCAATCAGAAATAAATATCAATTAACAAACATTCCATTCCATGCAAAAAGCAGTAAGAAAATAAAAGATGAAAAAATACATAAAAAGATAACAACTCACATTATTTTAAAAGAGTATTCTTACAATATCATTTGTCTAGCTTTTAAACTTATTGCTGCATTAAGACCTGGAATTTTATCTGCATTCATTCTAAGCATCCATCTGTATTCAGTTATATCTAATTTATTCGTATACGTTATTTCTGATTGGTTGGCTGTGTTTTAAATAGACTATAAATTTGCATTTTTTATTGATTTTTGTATAACACACTGTTTTCTCTGACTTTGTTGGCTTGGCTTTGTTGTTCACTTTCCCTCCAACTCATCCTTACTGCTATATAAAGAATGAGGGTTAGTTTACTCATTGTCGATCAGGAAAATCACAGTGAGTCAGTGTGCCCTTTAGTTTGTACAACCCTTCTCATACCCCACCCCAAGAAAGGGAAGTGAAACATGTCCTTTCACTTCTTCCTCTTCTCTGCTTGCTTCTCCAGTGCTAGCCCACAAACTGAATCCTGGTCACCCCAGTCATAGTTAAGGCTCTGTCCCTATGAGTCATGGAATTAGGCTAATGTACCTCTTCTGATGTAGTCAATTATAGCCAAGAGCATACAAAACCTGCTGTGTTTTGCACGTGGAAAAAAAAAAAACAACTCTTTAGCTGAAGAGAGAACACCATCAATAAAAGATAAATATAAGTTTTTTCAAAAATGGATACAGTTTACATTTTTAACAAGCATGTGATATATTTGGAAAGGCTGTATTTTGTCTTATAATATACCAGCAGTCCAACAACAGCTACCCGAGATCCAAAGAGAACTGTGTGTATGTGGTCATCCTAATGCTGTATTTCCTAATAATGAAGTTTAAACCTAAAAGGAGTGAATCTGTTGCATTAAAGTTGATTTTTAAAGAAGGTCACCTTTTCTGAAAATCTCTGTTGTACATCAAATTTTATTGCCTTAAAGTCATCCAATAAAGTCATGTTCTTCAATGCTCTTTAATAGTCCAATGTTTGTATATCTGTGTCCCTTAATACCAGACAGTGCTCCCTGACTGATCCATGTGGGTCAGTGTTCTACCCTGGTTAACAAATATAAATAATTAATTAAATAATGCCCCGCCCCTTGTTTCATCATTCCTTATACGACCAATGATGCTTCCTCTTATTAGAGAATCAGGTGGCTCATCTGGTTCACATTCTTTAGCTTTGTTTCTCTAGTCAGTAGCGCATGCATTAACAGATTCTATAGGGCCTTTTTCTCTTGTAATAACATACATCCATTAAATAACAAGTTAATTTTAGGCCGATGCTAATGATTGAAATTTTCTATCAGTATTGTATTTTTGTTTTATTTTGGCTTGTCTTCAACAAGGAAAGTTAGAATTATATATGTTTATGGCTTCTTTCCCAGAAAGGGCATACAGAAGAGTGTACCTCCCAATTTGCACAGATTGTTCAGCTAATCCATTTGCAGTGAGGACTCTATAAAAATTCTGTGCCAAGAATTTCTAGTTTTCAGACCAGTTACCTTCCTGATGGACAGCTTTTTTACAGTGGATTTTAGCTGAACTATTTACACTGGGAATTAATATTTCTGTAAGTCCAAATAGAACATTTCTTGTTAGGAAGTATATTTATTCAGTTTTGCAGGTACATATCTTTACTTCCAGCTGATATTTTTACCCATTCCCTCAGACCAAGTCATGTCTGGAGACTTGTATATTTGTACCGAGTAGATAATTTAACTGAATGTATTTATGATTTAAAGTTGTATACACTCAATTTAAATTTGAAATTTTTACACAGGAATGACACTGATGCATTTAATGGGGAAAATATAGGAATTAGAGGACCTAGTACTTATAACCCAGACCCACATAATATTTTGAAGTCTTTCGAAAGGGTTTGCTAGATGGATTTCCATCATTATCTAGGTGCAAATGACCAAGCTTGTAACCTTACGGAGGCTGAATCCAACCTGCTAACAGAATTCAGAGCTAGGAGGGATCTCAGAGTTATGCAACCTGATAAAGGTGGGGGGGTTGGTGGTTATGCATAAGGATGTCTATGGGCAAGGTATGTTTAAACTCTTGTATAGTGATACTTACTGTGAAGCTTCCGTTACCGAAGTCAACATTTCTTATTGGAAAATAGATTGTGATCTGTTATATATGTTAACACAAGATCAGATCAACATAGATGAGTATAACTACATGACAACCGACTCCTCTAAAACCCCAGTTATTTTTGGGGTTCCTAAGATCCACAAGAACTTAGTTAATCCACCATTATGTCCTATTGTGGATTTGGGATGGTCTAAAACCAGTTACATAGCCAAATATCTGGAAAGGCATCTAAAAGACAAGGTGCTGAGTATCCCTCACATATGTCGCGATTCCTAGCATTTTTTGGAAAAATGTAATGTAATTGCAACTATGGGGGAAAGTGTTTCATTTATAACTATTGATGTCAAGGAATTGTTTAGTTGTATCCTGCAAAATATTGGATTGGAATGGTTTTCGGAATTCTTATTTGAAGAATTGGGGTTGGAGTAAGACAAGATCAATTTGTACGTACAACTTATGGACATCGTGTTGAAGAATAATTATATTTATTATGAAGGGCACTCTTTCAAACAACTGCTGGGGATTGCCATGGGGTCAGTGTGTGGTCCTTTATTTGCGAACATTGTCATGTTATGGTGGGAAAGGTGTTTTTATTTCCTTCTCCATACTTTTTGCATTGTTCCTTATATTTACGGTACCCAGATGAGTTATTCATAGCATGGAAGGGACCTAAGGAGAATATTGCCCCCTTTATTGATTATATCAATCACAGCTCGGAATTTTTGAAGTTCATACACACCTGGGATGAAAAGGAAATTTCCTATTTGGATGTTATGATAAATAAATTACAGGATGGGGGATTAAAATCTACTATGTTTAGAAAAATCGCCTATTCTAACAGTATCCTACATTATTCCAGCAATCATCCAATGCACGGTATAGCTAAGGGCCAGCTAGTAAGAGTGGCCCACATGGTTTCTAAGTTTGAAGATTTTTTTGCAAGAATGTGACACTATGGGGCAGATGTTTTTAGATAGAGGATATTCTGACAGTCTTGTATATAATATCAAACAAGCGGTTATAAGAAAATGACACAGTGGGTTTATACCCCCATTTATTCCATGCCCCCCTACTTCAGGGGACAGTGCCCGCTTATCTGGAAACAACTATGAGTGTGATAGGGGGACACTGAGTTGGATAATTCTCAGGTAATTGATACCCAGCAGAATTATAGCCCTTCATGCCCATTTGTATCCACTTTTTCCAGTGAGAGTCATATTGTGCAGGATATTCTTAATAAGAATTGGCCTACATTATTGAATGAAGCCAGTGTGGTTGGGATTTGTGGTAGGAAATCTAACTTTGTTTTTAGAAAGGGCAGGAATATCAAGGGCCTCCTGGAACAAACTATAGATGGGGGAACAGAAGGAAAGATGTATCTATGTGGTATGTGCCACCAGAGTAATTTTATTCCGCCAACTACTAGTATTACTATACATGATAAAAGGATTAAGATTAAAGGTAAATATAGTTGTTACACTCAAGCAGTCGTGTATGCTGCTATGTGTACCGTGCCCAGCCTTTTATATAGGCAAAACCCAATGCAAATTGGCTCAAAGGATATACGAGCATAGATATGAAATGCGGCAACACGATGAGAAAAATGCACTATATAGGCACACAAAACTTTTCCCCGATCATACATTTACATTTGTAATATTACAACAAGTAAAATGTGGGGATGGGGGGCCCATGGAAGATATTCCGTGAAGAGAAAGAAATGTGGTGGCAAGTTTTCCTTCATGCATATTCCCCCCCAGGTTTAAATGACAGTTTCCATATTAAGCAACTTAAAATGAAAGGTATTTGATAGGTAACTTTTCTAGTTCTAGTTAGTAAGGGTGTCCCTTACTTTAATGTGATATAGACTAGGTCAACTGTCTTTTTAGAACTATATGTTTTAATAACTTTTTGCACAATAATGCTAGTATAATTATTTATATATGTATGCATTTTTTAAAAAATACATACACATATATATATATATATATATATATATATATATATATATATATATATATATATATTTTTTTTTTTTTATTTTACAAAGTGATTTATATGAGATGCTTTTTCAGCTGCATCATGCATTTTGGTTTGCACAAAAAGTTTTTTATTTCTTTGAGCTCATTAAGTTTAAGTGATGTATATAAATTACTTTGCATGCAGTTTTTAGTTTTCTGAAGAAGTCTGGTTACATATACCAGACGAAAGTGCTTACTTTGTTTCATGTTTTAAATAAAATCGCGTGTTTGGATCAGTGAATTTCAGCCTGTGTTACTTTGTGTGAATGTTGGTTTTCATTTGTGTTAAGACTTGTATACAACCCATGTTAAGTAGATGTGGACACAGTTCCGTGAGGCTTGCCCTGGTAACTGAATTCTCTGGGACTTCGTACTGTAGCTCATTGTCATGTAAAGATGTGCACCCCTTACCCAACACAGACTAAAGGGGAGCATAGTTAGAGGATTACTGCAAAAACATGATGCAACGACAGAGTCTGAGAAGTAGTATAGATAGCAGTGGCAGTGGAATAGCCTTATTATTGTATATTAATATAGGTAGTCGGTTATTGCTGAAACTGAGGCAGTGATACATTTAGTTTGGAGGTGTATATATGAGGGACAAATGTAGAATTATGGGCCTGTCTCACATTTTGTTACACACACACACACACACACACACACACACACACAAAACCTAAAGAAGAGTATGGCTTGAGAATTATTGTATTAACTGGGACAGTGACATAGTTAAGAGCAAACAGGTATATGATTGAGGGAGTTATTGTATAAACTTGTGATAGTAACTCATACAGAAAAAAGGTAAACATGACTTGAAGAACTGTTAAAGAAACCATGTATAGCACCACAAATAAAAGAGGGATTATGGGTAAGGGATGCCTGGGGAAATTAAATGTACAGCCATTTTGATTGTCATTGTTTTGACTGTCAGTTTCATACTTCTATGTGTCTGTTGCTCATGTAGTGAACTTAACACAAGGATTCTTATGTATGTTGTCACACTGTGTAAGATTTTGGAACAGATATTTGATGACTAGAGTAATGGGCTTGAGTGTTTTTATTTCATAGGTTCATAGGTTGGTACTAGGCTATTGGCCCTAGGGCCTATACAAGCTTAGCCATAACAATTCCCTGGCTATTTCTTCCCACACTATTTACTTTCCTGGACCCCTGTCTAGCAGGGTGACCTTGAGGTGAATTTCCTTTCTCCAATCCAATCATCAAGGTTCCTTTTGAAGAGGGCCAAAGAGGCGCTCTGCTTGATATGTATGGGCAGTCTATTCCAGAGTCTGGGAAGTCTCTGGGTCAGGAATCTATCCCACCAGCATGTTTTGTTTATTGTGATGACAAGGTTTAGATCCCTGGAGCATGTGGCTCTGAGGGATTGGGATTTCTTTAAGTGTAGCATGTCCAACAGCTCTGGGTTTGACATGGCCTTGTATGTTAAGCAGAGATTGTAGCTGGAGTTTTTTAAGGCAGTCAGCATAGGGCATCTGCTTTAGGTCTGTGATTCTTTTAGTGAGGTATTTCTGCGGCCTTTCCAGTTGTTGCAGATGTCTTGAGAGGTACATACCAAATAGGGCATTGTATTCTATAATGGGTCTAATGAGGGAAGAGTACAGTGGGACAATGACCTCCTTTTTTCTTGATGAAAAGCCCTTGGTGATGAGGTGTGCCACATAGAAGGATTTCCTGACAGTTGTAGGTGAGACCACTGTCCACTTGTGTCCCTAAGTCTCTTATCACACTTAACTGCATTTTAAATTTAAAGTATAGGATAGCAGATGATAAACACAAAGGCATATGTCTGTAGTGCATATTTTGAGATGCAGGCATAAAGATTTGTTGTATATGTACAGCAGTAACATTTATGGAATCTCTTTTGTATTCAAATAAGACTATGAGGCTTGGGTGTTCATTTAAGTAGTTTATTACACACAAACACATCTGGATGGATGACTGGAACATTAAACTTAAGTGAACTAACTAACTGACTGACTGACTGCTACAAACATACATTCTTTCACTTCTGCTGCTTACTCAAAATGGCACTCTTGCTTGCACGTGTTCAGTAATTACATGAAAATAAGATGGAAATTTGAATTGAATTTAAGTTATTGATTTAATAGTATATAGCTGTTCTGAGGATAACTTGTAGGTTTGTTTGGTTGTTTGTTTGTTTGTTTGTTTGTTTGTTTGTTTGTTTGGTGAGAAGGCCAGTTCTAATTGAGGAAAAGTTATCTGAAGATGATTGATGCTAGGCTGTTGGTTTTAGCAGTCTCTCACATATTATTAGGTGTGGAATGATATTCCATATTTTTCTGTGCTTGTCCCATGTACATACCAAACATCAGCCTCACCTCCTACTGGTCAGGAGTGCACTTATTCCCTCCATGCAGGTGGTCCTAATTTGTATAAAGATGTCAGTTAGACACAGAGGGCTGTTGTCAAGGCAGAAGTGGAAGAGTCTGTGCCCTGCCTGCACCTCTATATTTGCGAGTTCTTTTTTATTGTATATGTTTATTAATATATTCATCAAAATCATTATCAATACTTTATTCATAATGATAGATACACTAAAGAAAATAAATGAGAGAAAAATAGAGGAAAAAGAACAATCACTATAATTCTTCCATTCCCATTCCCTTACTATCTTCCCTCATAAAAATGTACAAATATCTACATGATTCAGCATTTCATTTGCCCCATTCTGTAAATATGATGTACACCTGTAACCAAAATCTGATTATACAATGCCCCCCCCCCCATTAATATTCAAAAACCTGCATGCTCATTGGTCAGAGTTATAGTAATGGGAAAAGGTCTTTTCCATTACTATAAAGATTCTCCATTGCTTTTTTAAAGCTGTCTCTCTGTGTTAAAACTCCTTAAACATAGCGACACAGTGTGTAAAAAAAAATGGAGATCTTGCTGTCTCGCTGTGTTAAATGGGTTTAACATAGAGAGGCAGCTTTAAAAAGTGACAGAGAAACTCATTTAACACAGCGAAACAGTTTTTAAAAAAAGTGGAGATCTTGCTTTCTCCGTTGCTTTTGCCCACAGCTCTGATGTACTGCGTAGGCATATGCATGCATACATATACATCAGAACTGGAATACCAGACATTTTCTTAAATAATGTCATTGTATAATAACAATAACCACTCTGGGGGTGGTGGTAATGCCCACGGTTACGTTGGCTTGGCTTTTGTTTGGCCACTTTCGGGCCCAAAAATGACAAACCAATCATGGGTAAATCCACGTTACCATTACCACATCAGGCTATAATCTATTGCTAATCTTTTTATCTTTTTTGACTGTCCTCTATCTTTAAATCCCATTAACATTTACTAATTGTCTAGACATATATCAATAAAATTTAGTCTTCCAATTATTACTTTGCATTTTCTGTTTTTTACTCAGTAATAATTTCATCAAGCTATCCAGTACGCATCCAGTCTCCCATATTTTATCTTCATGTTTCCTCTTCTTGGGGGTAATGCGTAATATCCACAATGTACAATCTAACGGGATCTTAGCTTCGTAGATCTGCTTCATTAAAGCTTGCAGTGCTTTCCAGCTTTGCTGGGTTAGTATGCAGTACCAACACTTATGCAAAATCCTGTCTTATTGAATCTGCACCATCTGTAATTCACTTTCTGTGTTTCCTTAAATATTGTTTTTCATGTAAGTTATGAGTTACATAACAATACTTTTTTGCTGATCATAGTAGCTGGACAATATTTTCAAATAACTTGCATTACTATGTATTGTGTCCCATTATGCTAAAAAACTCCTTTGTTCTGCCACCATATTTGATGAAGTCTTTGTACAAGTGTCAGTCTCTCTTCCAAAAGATGCCTTTGATTTATTTCTACCCATCCTATCCTCGTCCCGTTTCTGCTTCCATGTCTGCCTTATGAATTCAATATTTGTTTTAGACAGTTTGATATAACTCAACCAATCTCATGATTTGAGCCAGTTTCTCTTCATACTTCAAACAATCTTCTCTTCCTTTTCTGTTTGACATCCTTGTATGTTTCCACTCACACAATCCCTTATTTTCCCACTCATTTGCTCTTCTCTTGGATAGGCCTTCTAAAATAGCCAGATGTTGGCAAATCATATCCCCCAGTCCATGCCCCTGTTGATAATCCCCAATATACACACTGCCTTTTACCACCCCTTAAGACAATAAGGGTGCCCTCACTCAGTCTTCCAACCCATCCTTCTTTCAAGAATCAAATTCCCTGATCTTCCCATCATATACAATTACACCAAATAAGTTGCAGGTATATGCCTTTTCAAATCCAGAATAACCCCCCCCCCCCATAGGAACCTGGTAATTGAATTTTTGCTACTGAAATCCTTCTTCTACTATCTATTGCGTAGTCATGTTTTTCTTGCAATCTTACTATCCATGGATGAAAATGTTGTAAGGCGATAATCCTAACCATAAATAATATATGTGACAATTTCATTACTATAATTAGTATTAATTTTCCCCATAAGGATAGAAGACTTGTTCACTTTCTCTACCCTCTCTTTTCCACCTTGTTTACAAGAAGTTGTACATTTTTTGTACATGTATCACCTTAAGTAGACCACACTACTAGTCACAAGTATTTGTGATATACTTTTTCCTTAATAACAAAAATATCTCTCATATCTTTTCTGCCTAATCCTTACTAAAACAGATTTCCCCTTATGACATAACCTGAAAACTTCCCAAACTTTATAAAACATCTGCAAAACTTTTGGTAAAACCATATATATGTCACTATTCATTAACAGTTGTCTTCAAACATAAAGCAGCACTCTATATCCATTGTTTGCTCCATTTGTAACAAAACATTCCTCATTTTATAAGCCAGTTCTTCCATAATCAATATGGGAAATAAGGGACACCATTGTATTGTCCCTCTGGTTTTCTGTCCCACTTGTTAAAGTCCACCATTAAGAAACACCCTAAAATATTAATTCTTATATAGTGTTTTTATTTAATTGATGCATTTTTCCACCATTTATATTGTGTTACTAGTTGGAAAAAAATGTCCACTCTACCAAATCAAAAGCCTTTTGAATATAAAATAATAATAATATAAAAAATACTATCTCTGCATCCTTATTGGTTATCATACTCTTTGATGCATGACTCTAAATTCCATTTATTTGCTATAGATCCTCATGCTACAAATCCACTCTGAAATAATGCACTTTTTTCCATAAGACTTGTTCTATTCTTCACGTTGTACCTTTGCAAATATTTTCAAGTCTACATATATCAAAGTATTTGGTCTAAAGTCTGTTAATGGTTCAGCTGTTTCCTCTGCAATATCCCATTCTTTTCCTATATTATTAAAAATCTTTGTAAGGTGTTTCTGTATTTCTTGACTTCCCCATTTATATAATTCTGCCATGAAACCATCTACCTACCCAAAAGTTTGTTTAATTTTAATGGTTGTATGGCCTTTAATAATTCTGTCACCTGGATACCTATCAATCAAAAAAACAAATGATCAAACTTCATATGGTCAAACTCATATCATCGACAATTCAGTCCATTAAAACTCAAAAGAAAGACAACTGCATATTCCACAAAAAGGCCCCCCTGCACCCCCACCCCCCTGCTAATTATGTAATACCAACTCTGAGGTTGCACTACAGTGGGGGGAAAGGACAAATTTTCTTATCCCTACTGTAATGCAATCTGTCTGAATGGTTTGACAGACTGAATTCTCGATGATATGGGTTCAACCATGTGACACTTGACAATTTGTCCATTCAATTATTTGATAAGTACCTGTCACCCTTATATCCCTGTCCAAATCCAACCTTTCATCCTGTGGAAAAGCACCTCTTTTTTGTGGCTTGAAGATTCCAATCCATTTCATAGATAGTATGCTTCCCCTTGTATACTTTTACATAATAATTTCTAAAGCCAATTCTATCTCTCTCTTCTCCTGTTTCTCCATAATTATTTTTTCTCTTCATCAGTCACCATGAGATGCACTGCCACTTCATTACATTTCTTAAACGTCCATGCTTTATAAATATTTGCCCCATGTTGTATATTTGAGGTCGGTTTACACAGGATGAAAGGTAGGGTTTGGATAGAGAAATAAGAGTGATGAAGATGACTGACATTAATAATTAGCTTAGATTCTCCTGTCATTCAAGGGGACAAAATATTTGTCAGCATGGCAAGATATGATCAAAAGACCACATTCCTTTGGCAAGGAGTCTGCAACTGTGCTTGCCAGGCTTTCAAATATTGGCTAAAAGATAATCTTCCCCATAGTGCCTTCTCTAGGCAGTGCCAAACTGACAGATTAACCCAAGGAAATCTAAAGGTGTTACTTCTCAATACCAGGGGCCTAAACAAGAAAATGTACTCTATTTAAGTTGTCCTGAAATTGGAGAATGCTGACACCTGTGCAATTACACAGACATAGTTTAGAGCCATTGAGAACACCCTGGTAGTGCAGAGCTATAAAGGCTTCAAGTATTTAGATCAGCTACTGCACAGGCAGTAACTAAAGGTGGAGATATCTCGACCTACATCAAAAACAAATATACCTCAAGGTTGGCCAAACAGGATGCACAGTTGAGCTTCTCCAAGTCCAAATTATAACAAGTAACGTCCCATGTCATATCTCTGCAAGCCATAGAGCACCCTTTATGACACACAAAACATGTCTCATACTTACACTTACTGGAGACACTCACCATTCAATCCAATACCATATTCATGGGCAACTTTAGCCACCCCTCAATAAACTGGGAATCACACATCACCCAAACATACAGGCCCAGACATTCCTGGACATTGTAAAAACAAATATCATGGACCAGATAATCCATACACCCAAGAGTGCAAATGTACTGGACCTAGTACTCACAAATATGGGAGACAGTTGCATTGTCTCCCCCATGTAGTGTCCTCTTTAGTAAGGTCAGACAATAAAGCTGTGTTATTCAAAATAAAAATCATTGCTGTGACCCCAACAAACCATGTAGCAGTTATAGGTTCATAGGTTCATGTGAAATTACTAGGTAGCCTGGCCAATATTCCCCAATTTTACCCATTATTTGGTCCCTAGGGGCCAGAGGATGGTATAGGTTTGAGCCTAAGCCTTGAGTATTTTACAGATTGCCCTTGTCTGTGAGGGACATAGGCAGAACCTCAGAAGTGAATTTGTGATTCCCTATCCAGTGATCAAAACTCTGTTTGAAGAGAGCCAGGGAAGGGATCTGCTTAATGTGAATAGAAAGCCTGTTCCAAAGAAGAGGTAATCTCTGAGGCGGTTTACAATCAAATTGTTAAAAGTCAGTTACAAGACAGCCACCTCCTCGAAGATGGTAGGAGTGATTGTCAGAATGTCAACGTTCAAGTGTCCATCAATTAATAAGGATATACACAAGGCAGGGACAAGAAACATGGTTTGGCAATGTTGCTGCGTCGACCTTTGGACCTACTTAATATTTATGAGTCGAGCATATCTGTGAGTTTCAAGCTTTTGATAGTAATCCCTCTGAGGTAAATATCTGTCTCTCCAGCTAATTTTGTTTCAGCTGCAGACAAGGTTTAGATCCCTAGATCAGGTGACCCTTGTTCTGTCAGTCTTGTGGATATGCAACAGCTCAATTAGGGCTGGATTCATGAGTGCCTTGTAGGTTAGGCATCAGTCACTCCTTCATAGTTGGTAGTAGACAGAGTAAAGGGATGGAGCTTTTAGTCTGTCAGCATACGACATCTTGTTTATATCCTGTATTTTCTTTGTGACAAACCTCTGAGGTTTCTCAGGCTGTTTTAAGTGACTAGTCAGGTACAAGTGAAATGCCACATTGTACCCTATTATAATTCGAATGAGGACTGAGTACAGTGGGACCATAAGTTCTTGGATCTGGATGCTGTACCTTTATTTATAAGCTGTACCACATAGGACTTCCTCACTGGTGTGGTCACATAGCAGTAAAAGTTCAGGGTACTATGTGTATGTGTACCTAGATCTCCCACCTCTGAGTCTACTCTTAGGGATGTGCTTATTAATTTTGTAATTTGCAGGGGTATTTGACTACCCAAAGGGTATGATTATGCATTTTTTTCACATTTAGTTTTAGGCCATGGCTCTGGCACTAATCATTTGTCTGAATTAGACCCTCCTGAAGGATATTTACATTGTTTAAAGATTCAAAGATTGTTCCCAGCTTGCAGTCATCAGCAGACTTTGCTATCCAGAGGCCTTCCACATTAGCCTTGACTTCAGAAGTATATTCCAAATAGGAATGGTCCCAACACTGAGTCTTGTGGCACACCACTAGTAACTGGTCTCTTGCTGGATCTTGATTCACCCTCTTTAACAACATGTGTCCTGTCCTTGAGCTACTTGGATATCCATCTGGTGATATGAGTTTATTTATAATACCTGAGTAAGGAATTGTGCCAAATGCTTGGCCAGGTCAAGGTCAACAGTATGTTCAGTTTTTACCTCACCCACGGCACTAGTAACTTCCTCAAAGAAGTCCACCAGATTTAGTAGGCATGACCTACCCTTGACAAAGCTGAATTGGGTTGTGTCCAGTGTTTGGAGGTTTCCTACATCATTATTTATCTGGTTCATGATTATTCTTTTAATGAGCTTGCTTGTAAGACTCGTCAAACTAATGGGTCTGTAATTTCATGAGTTAGCTGATGGTCCCCTTTTATGCAGTGGGATGACTGTTGCTGTCCTCCACTGTATTAGGACAAAGCTGGTCCAGAGACTGTGGTTAACAGAGATCATAATGAGCCTGATAGGTCCTGATTAAAGCTGTTTAAAATGCATCCTGCTATATCATCGGGACCTATCAAAGCCATTTTTTTAGCTTTACAGAGTGCAGTGGCATCTTTTTCTTTAGTGATACTTGGTGAAGGTACAGTGGAGGGCATTTTTTGGGGGAACCAGTGGTGATGGGAAGGTAAAATTTGAGCTGAATTTATTGTCCAGAATATTTTCTATATCTCCTTGCTGAGTATAGGTGATGCCATCCACAACTAATTCTGCACATTGTTGGGTGTTGCTCTTAATGTCATGAACATAACTGAAAATGCCTTACGGTTATCCTTAGCCTGGGGAGGCTAGTTTTTGCTCAAAATCTGCTATCAAAAACTTGACTATTTCCCTGATTTCCTTGTTTAGACTAATGAGGGATGTTTTTTGCTGTTGTGCACATTCTCTCTTAAATCAACAGAATTTTCTTTCTTTTCTTGTACAACCTATTAATACCAGGGTGGCTTGTTTTTGTGGATTGATCTGTGCTTCTGTTGGTCTGGTACTGATTTTCCTATGCAGTTGTTTATATGATCATGCAAAGCTTTTGTGTACAACTCTGCATAGGCTTGTTTGTTTTCTGTTTGTGGGGAGCTTGGAAACTAGCTATGCAGTCAGTTGATAGTAGGTAGTTTGCCTAGTTTGCCTTAGAAAAGTTAAGTTTTTGAGTTAGGTGGGCATGGTCTAGTTTTATTTATATCAAGGGAGACCACTTTGTGATCTGATCTAACCAGTAAGGACACCACACATTGGGAAGGCCTACAGTGCCCTTCCATTTTTGAGAGTACCAGGTATAGGATATTTGTTGCCCTAGTGGGAGTGCAGACTAGTTGTTCCAGTGCATTTGAGTTTACAAAGTCAAGAAATCTTTGGGCCTGCATGTTGGTCTTCATGCAAGCCCCCCAGTTCATGGAAGGGCAGTTAAAATCACTCCTGAGAATGATATTGGGCTGGATGGTGAGTGATTCAAGTAACTTCAGGTGTGATGTATGGGCTTCCTGGTTCATGATAGGGGACCTGTAGCTAGCAAGAATCATCTTCATGACAATCATCCTCACCCCCCTTTTCCCCCATTTTCTACATTTATTTATTTTATTTAACATTTGTTTACCAGGAAAGTCTGACTTGGAACAAGGCCAATTTTCAGCGGAGGCCCGGGGGGAAACACTGCAGATGCATGTCTTTTTAATGTGGAACAAAACCGGAGCACCCAGAGGAAACCCACATGAACGCAGGGAGGACATGCAGACTCCACAAAGAAGGCACCCAAGCTGAGAATCAAACTGGAGAACCTCTTCCTGTGAGGCAACAATGTTATGACTGCACCACTGTGCCGTCCATACATGAGGTCAGGGTGTCTGTTGCCATCACTCTCAGTTCAATGCCACACTCCTGCCTCCTTTGACAGTTATGCCTATCACAGATCTTCTCTCACACAATCCATCCACCACTTTCCTAGACACCCTGTTTTCCTCTTACTTTTTTACTGTCTATCCCCAAAATCTTCTTCACCAGATTGTCTTCTGCTTTTCTGCATGTGTCCAAACTATCATAACCTTTTCTCTTTGACCTTTTTTGCAATTGGACTTAACTTTGGCTTCTATTCTTATGTTTTCGTTTCTTCAACACTTCATGTCCATCACCTCTAGCTTCTTCATCTGCTCTGCCTGTAGTGCCCAGGGTTCTGTGCCATACAGTAGTACTAGTCACATCATTGTCTTCTACAACTTACTTTTCAGCTTCTTTGGAATTCTTCTGTCACACACTACACCTGACACTCTATGCCAGTTGGCTGCACTGCTTCTGATTCTAGCTTTGACCTCTTCATTCAGAATTCCCTTCTCCTCAACCACCCCTCCCAGATACTTGAAGCTATTAACCTGTTCGACTATCATCCCTTCTATCTCAAATCTCGGCTTCTTCTGATTTTCCCAGTTTGCTACCATTATCATTGTCTTATCTGTACTTAGTTTCATCCCATGTGCCTTTAGTTTTGCATTCCATTCCCTTACCCTTTGCTGAAGTTCTTGCTCAGAGTCTGCTTGTAATACCACATCATCTGCATACAGCAGCTTTGCTGATCTGTCCCATCTAACTTGTTTGCTAATGTAGTCCGTCACCTGTATGAACAGCAGTGGGTTCAGAGATGAACCCTGGTGCACACCTACTCCCATTAGGAGCCCTTTTATAAGACCAAACACTAAATCATTGGGTCCTTGTACCTAGCCTGCACTAATTCTACTAATGTTTCTGGGACTTCGAACCACAGTAGCACTGCCCAAATCAGCCTTCGTGAGACCTTATCATATGCTTTCTCAAAGTCTAGGAATGCCGAGTTGGACTCTTTTTCCTCATTTCTAGCCTCTTCTCAACTGTCTGTCTCACTGCAAACATCGGGTCAGTTGGGCTGCATCCTGATTTAAATCCAAACTGCTCATCTCACATATTACTTTCTACCATTCTGCGTATCTGTTTATCAGTCACCATTTCCAGAACTTTTATGCAATGTGACAGGAAGTAGTGGATGTCCCCTTTGTTCTTGTACAGGCACAATTATGCTTGTCAGTTATCTGGGATACACCTTTCTCTGCACACTGCTATGAGTTCCATCAGGAACCATTTTTCCTCTCTTTCATCCAGCATCCTTGTCATATCTGCTGTGACCTCGTTTGAGCCTGCTGCTTTCCCTGACTTCATTTTCCTTAGTGCTATTCTTACTTTTTCAAGGGTGGGTTCCTCTTCTTCTTTCATCTTAGGCTATGTCCAGGGCAGTACAGCTTCTTTGGGGTTTTCTTCATTTGAAAGCTGCTGGAAGTACTCCTTCCATCTGCCTTTGATGTCCTGTGGCCTGATCAGCAAGTTGTTGCTGACATTACTTATCTATCAATATCATCTGTATATATCTTCCTCCTGGCAATAACATTGCCACTATGGAACATATTCTTTGTTGGCTATCCCAATACTTACCCCAAGAAACCATAATCCTGGGAGATATGAACATTGACTGGAATTGCTACTATAGCAGCCTCCCTACAACCCATATTAACCTATATGGCTTTTCACAAACCATTACATACCCCACCAGCACCAATAAAGTAGCCAAAAATCAAGTATATTAGACTGGATTCTTATCAACAATCACCCTAATAACTATGACTCAGGAACCCTCCCTGATAATATAAGTGACCACTCACTCACCTATATTATTAGGCACAAAACCTTCACTCCCAACTCAACATCTGTTAAAAATATCAGAACCAAAAAGAACGTTAACTCTGAAATCTTTGAAAAAGAACTAAGAACTTGTAATTGGTCTCCTTTAAGACATCTCCCTTTAGAAGAAGCCATCAATTACTTCAACTCTAACTTCCTAGCCATTATTAACCACCATGCACCAACCAGATCTGTTAGAGTTAAAACCAAGCCTGCCCCATGGCTTTCTAAATTAACTAAACACAAAATGCACCTTAGAAATAAAATTTGGGCAAAATGGAGAATGACTAAAAACCCAGCCGACCACCTAACCTTTAGACAACTAAGAAATGACACTAAGAAAGCTATACTCTCAGATAAACAAAATTACTACCTACAATTCCAACAACCACATCAAAACAACACTCATAAATTCTGGACTAGCATTAACCAATTACTCCATCCAGGTAAATCGTCCACTCCTAACCCTCAAAATACTGACCATAATAACCCCATCAATACAGCCAACATATTTAATACCTATTTTACTAATACAATCCAAACTCTAGCTTCTCAGCTATCACCCAATATCTTTAATCTCCCTTCCTATAACTCTACCCCACCTCCTCCTTTTCACTTGCAACCCATCCCAACTTCATATATTCTGACCCATTTACAAAAACTTAAACCGTGCTCTCCTTCAGCAGACCAACTACCTGCCGACTTTCTATGACTATCAGCCAAAGCTATAGCTTATCCCATTTCTATTCTGATCAATAGGACTCTCACTGAAGGTCAAATACCCAGCCTATGGAAAGTATCTCATATATCATACCTCTTCATAAAGGCGGACAATCCAATGAACTCTCTAATTACCGTCCTATTGCCCTTCTTTCACCTCTGAAAAAGATCATGTAGAAATGCGTCCATAAGCAACTACTTGAACACTTAACCCAAAATAACTTACTTTCCAGCTGTCAACATGGTTTTAGACCCTCACATAGCACTACCGCTGCCCTCCTGTCCTTTACAGATTGTATAAATAAAAACTGCAACCTTTATTACTTTTCCTCTGCACTCTTCATTGACCTGTCTAAAGCTTTTGACATGGTCAATCACCAGATTCTCATCAACATACTCAAATCCCTCTCTTTAGATACACCTTCCATAAAATGGTTCCAGTCCTACCTCGATAAAAGACAACAAGCAGTAATCTGGGATAAGACACTTTCTACCCTCCAACCAGTTACCATAGGTGTCCCTCAGGGGTCCATAGTAGGGCCTCTCCTCTTTTCAGTTTTCATTAATGACCTTCATCTAGCCATCCCCCAAGCCACTTGCATACAATATGCTGACGACTCCACACTTTTATGTTCAGCCAAATCCAAATCTGAACTTTTCTCTCTTACCCAGAACACATTTAACATAGTTGAACAATGGTTTACACAGCGTTGCCTTCTTTTGAACCCTAATAAAACTAAACTCCTCCTCTTTACTCCAACTCATAATTCCTCTCCATTGGATTTCTCAATTACATCCACCAATGGTACCATTATATCACCAGACCCAACCAAAAAACTTCTGGGCATTATCATAGATAACAACCTGAATTTTGACACCCATATCAATAATACAATAAAAACTGTCAACAAAAAACTAGGCTCCCTATATAGGATTAGACCTTTCCTCTCCCCCACTGCTAGAACAACTATTGCACACACTCATCTAATCTCTACTCTCCTCTATGCATCACCAATTTTTACTAACCTTTCAAAAAAGAACCTTAGCAAACTGGAAACTTCCTATAACAATATTGCTAGGTTTGCTACAGGTAACCCCTACAGAACCCACCATTGCATAAATATAAAACAGCTTGGATGGCTGGAACTACAAAACGTGATTAAACTCCACCAACTAACCATTGCCCATAAAACCCTTTATAAACCGTCCTTTACTCCTATTCTGTCCACCCTCATCACACCATATATAAATCTGAAATCCCTACGTTCCTCTCACAAAAACCTTGTACATACCTCTAAACCCAATAACAAGGCTGGAGAATCTCTCTTTTCTAATGCTATTGGAAAAACTTGGAATCTTCTCCCCAGTGATCTTTCCTCTCTCCCCTCTCCCTCACTTTTCAAAAACAAACTGAAACTTTACCTAACAACACACTGGCTGTGCCCCTGTTCTAAACCAGACTAGGCATCTAGCCAACAGATTTACCTAAATTTCTGCCATTATTGACTACATATGTACTATTTTATATTCTTACTACTCAAGAACAGACATTTTCTTTTCCAGTAAACAAAGTTCTTTACTATTACAGAAAATTTCTCTCTCTAGCCATACTATCCTCTGTCTCTCTAAATTCTCTTTACAAAAGATTTTTCTTTCTTCTACACTCTAGTTGCACATTTTACATAATTACTCTTTCATCACTTGTCCTTCTTTATTCTATAATTACCTGCATTTCACACTGTTTTGTTATAATATTCTAGCACTAAAGCTCTTTGCTTTGTCCTCTCTGATTTTTACATTATAACCTGCTAGAAGCATAGTACATAATGTATGCAGCTACATACTTATCTTATTACTTTTTATCCTTCCAAGGTTTTATTTTGTAATTTGCAATTGTAAATCTTAATATGTCTTATTCTTCTTCTAGTCCTATGTTAAAATGATTTTTAAGTTTTTCACTTAGTTTATCTTGGAGCTTTTCTCCCCGGGCCTCTACTGAAAATGGACACATATCCAACTAGACTAGCCCGATCAACAAATGTAAAATAAAATAAAATAAATAAATAAAATAAGGGTGTCTCTTCTGTATTTTTCTGTCTTTGCCTTCCAACCTGATATAGTTTCTTTGTCACCCACTGAATCACTTCCCAGAAGCTGGTGGAGTGCCTCTGATGTCCTGTTCTCTGCTATTGCAATTCCTTTCTTAGCCTTTTCATTAGCCAACCAGTATTTCTTCCTAGCCTGGTCTGTCTTTTCTGTCTCACACTTTTTTTCTGCATTCCCTTCGTTTGATGACTTCCTGGACTTTTTCATTCCACCACCAGCTTTCCTTATGTACCTTATTTCCATACCTGGTTCGACCATATATCTGCTATTTAGTCCTCACAGATGCTATTTTGAGGCAGTGCCCTTCTTCTTCAATTCCACCTATTTCCTCTACTTCTTGGGGTTCTAGAGCCCTGATTGATTCATTGAAGTGTTGTACTTTCTCTCCAGTCAACTTCCAGATCTTCAGTTTGGTCTCTGTTGATCTTAGAGCTTTTTCTGACCCCTGCTTGAAGATGATTGTGGTTTATGTTGGCAGTCGGCTGTTTCTATGGGGATGACTTAGTAATCATTGAGTCTAACTCTTTTCCTTAGTAGGATGAAGTCTACCCTGAGTTGCATGTTGGCTACTGTTGTAGGTGATCTTGTGACTGTCTCTTTTTCTGAACCATCTGTTGATTACTATCAAGCCATTTGCCAGACAAAAGTCTAGAATGGCCTCTCTTTTTCTTCCTGTAGCCCCACCCATGTGGACCCAGGAAGTCCCCATATCTTGTTCTCTCTGTCCCGTTATGTGCATTCAAATCACCCAATCAAACATTATCAACACCAATTCATGTTCATCTGCTTTATCTAGTAGGTCTTGCAACTACTGTCTGAATGCATGCTTTTCTTCATTGTCACAATCCTGCTGTGGGGCATGGGCTGAGATTATAAATACTGTCCTATCATTACACTGGAGTCTGATTCCCATGCATCTGTCACTAATTCTGATGACATCTCTTGCTGCCTTTTAAAGATGGTCTCTCACCACAAGTACCACACTCCTAGACTGTACTCCTCCTGAGTAGTAGACTTTGGATCCCAACTCAAGTGGCTTTGCTGCACTGCCCTTCCATCTTGTCTTTTGGATACACAGGATGTCCAACCTCATCTGTACTATCATGTTATCCACTTCCAAGCTACATCCTGTTAGAGAACCTACACTGAGTGTAGAAATTCTCAGTTCATGTTTGGCAAGTTGATTGATTATTCAGTTTTCACTCAACAGGGCTATCCCAGGTAACCCAGGCTGGGAAACTGGACACTGACTAGCCAGTAGCTTATTGACTCAGGGCTGCTGGAGTTTATGACGAGCACACACTGGCCAATAATGGCATGTATACCCCTCCCAGTATTAGCATGGATACCTAGTGTAGGTCAGAGTAGGCTTTGTCCTTAACCCACTTATCACTGGCAAGTACCTATGCCCGTTTGGAGACAAAAGTCAACATGAAACCTACACACATATTTTACACCACTGAGTGGCTATCTCTGCCACGGCACACAATCTGTGATCCATGTTCTCATATCTTGAGGATACTGCACACCACAGTAGATGCCCAAAGCAGTTGGTCTCTACAACTCTTTCCCTCCATAGGGAAATATGTAGAGTCTGTGGTGCTGAACCACAACTCCATTCATTGGTGAGATAGAAACAGCTCAGTGTGTTTTTCAGTGGTGGGAGGAATCCCAGAGATAAACAGGGAGAACATGCAAACTCCAAACAGGCACTGGTCTGAGATCAGGATTAATCCTTGTACCTAGAGTATGGGAGGCAAAGACCTTAACCATTATGTCAGCTGTAGCTAGCAAGAATATGTTAATGGATTTTTTAGCTGGACATACAGTAACTCAAGCATGTCATATTGTTTGACCACTGTTGAAGCATGCTTATCCTTTATGTAGCTAGATAACCTCCTCCTTTTGATCTTTCATGTGCAGTGGGTGAATAGAACATATGAAAGGCATTATAGCCATGCACTGCCTGAGTACTTTCTGTGGCTTTGATCCATATTTTAGTAACTGCACAGATGTCAGCATTCTCCAGAGTGAGGAGAGCTTCCAGGGAGTACAGTTTCTTGTTGAGACTCCTACCATTGAGCAGTAAGACATTTAGCTTATCCAGAATAGATTTTACTATGTTGGCAGGTTTCACACATACCCTGAGACCTTTTACATTCATAGGTGTTGTGATGCTCCATCACTGGACCAGTAATCAAGAAACCTCAGTCCTCACCACTAGCACCAGTGGAGGATGTACACTGACAGGATGACAAGGCACACACACAGTAATAAAAACAAAAGCACTGAAGCAGCCAACAGAATAGAATAGTAGTTTCCTCCACACTGCTTCTGAATGGCAGAATGACACAAACCAAGGAACATAAAAACTTATCCAAATAGTTTTCAAATAAATAATGTGTTTTGTCATACTGTCAACAAATACCTTAGTATAACTATGCAAACAGAAGTTAAAACCAATAGTCATGCTTATTGTGGAATTTCATACAAAACAATAAAATAATAAAATAATAAAATGTATTGATTTATTTAGGGTATACCCATATCTCATATATAGTTGTTAACTAATATGGGCTTGATAGAGATGTATTCATTTATCCGGGAAGCACAGTGGCATTAAGCTTAATCTGCCACCATACTTCTCTCTCCCCTAAAAGTGCCTTAACACTTCCACCTCTAACATTGGGATGCACTATCTCTAATATGCCAAATAAAAATTTGTCACAATCCTTACTATTCTTAAGATGTTTGCTTAATGCCTTTTTAATGGAATAATAATGATCATAGATCCTGTTACGGAGACATCTATCTGTCTTAACATGCATATGTGAGGTTCTGCAGTTCCCCTTTTTGAATGTTATAAATGTATTATTAACATCCTGCAATACTATGCTTTTGTTAGTAGTTATAAACTTACACTGATTGCATGTTCCACATTATTTATTTGAAAACTGCAGAATGCAGCATGTGTATATGTATGAAATTTCATAATAAGCATGACTATTGGTTTAACATCTGTTTGCATAGTTATAATAAGGTATTTGTTAACAGTATGACAAAAAACCTATTATATATTTGAAATTGCAGAATGCAGAATGTTATGGATGAGTCAATAGTAAGCACAATGCACTTTACATGGTCTTACTTAGACTGTTGTTTTAGCATAAAGTAGCACTGATGCATAGAGGTAGCGTTTTATTAGTAGTCAAGTTTTTAAAGGGTTAAAAATTTCAACAATTAGGACTAATTATTTTGATGTGTTAATTGATACATTTGGTATAAAAAGGCTGGGTCTCAGCATGTAGAAATGTTCTGATGAAGTCTACTGGATGTAGATGAAAGCGCTCAACATTATATTTGTGGATTAAAGTGTTTTATTCAGCTACCTCTTCGCTATTTATTTTGACCAGTGACGTGTGGTGCCTATTTGGATAAGTTTTTATGTTCCTTGGTTTGTGTCACACACACAGTAATACCAGATGCAGCTCTCTACATCAAGTGCAATTTCCCTTAAGAGCACACAGAGACCACAGTCAGTCAGGGGCTGGTTTCTCCCTCTTTCTCCTGATCCCCAATAAGACTCCCCACTTGCACAGCTATAGAGTTGAGATCTCAGTTGAGTGGCCAAGCCAAGACCTCCAGCTCCCTCTCTATCCAACCAGTGCTTTATTTCCCTGCTCAAGTAGCTGACACACACTCTTTGAGGTTTCAATTTATACACACACAGACACACACACACACACACACACACACACACACACACACACACACACACACACACACACACACACACTTTGGAAAGGCTGGCACAGGTTTACTAGCTATGCCCCCTTTTCCCAGACTATAAGGTAGTTATTGTGACACCCGTGCACTGACCCAGTAATCAAGGAGCCTCAGTCCTCACCACTAGCACCAGTGAGGGGTGTGCACATTGGGAAGGATAACAAGAACACAGACAGTAAAGTACAATTTCCCTTAAGGGCACACAGAGATCCCAGTCAATCTGGGGCTGGTTTCTCCTTTTCTGTCCAGATCCCCAGTATGACTCCCCACTGACACAGCTATAGAGTGGAGTCCTTAGCCAGGGTTCCAAGCCAAGTCCTCCCAACACTTCCTCTGTACAACCAGTGCTTCATGTCCCTGCCCAAGTAGCTCACACACACACACACACACACACACACACACACACACACACACACACACACACACACTGAGATATGATTAATATACAAACACACAGACACTCCTGGGGAAGGCTGGCACAGGTTCACTAGGTATGCCCCTTCAGTCCAGGCTATAAGGTAGTAACCCACTGCCATCAGAACCCCTATTTATCAGCTACTATAAGACCCTTCCCAAAGGGTGACCAAATTCGCTGTGTAATAATACTGTTACTCAATTAGCAAGTGTGACCAGAACTTTTAAGGCTATTGGAGTGACTTAGTACAGTATCACTAAATACATTCAAGTACTCTAGCGCTTAAAGTATCTGTACACAAAACAGCCATATTTGAAAGGTTTAAAAATATTTAATAATAAATAATAAAAACACAAGACAAATCTCCTCAATTCAACACAGTGCTAGTCAAGAGTTCAGACACTTTAAAACAATACTGTAGGGTAGTCTGACATAAATATAGCAAACAGCTAGTCTAATCTTACTGTTTTCTATTTCTAAGAGAAATACTAAAGCCTAAGATCCTACTTATGTACAGAGCAAAGCAAGTGCTGGTAATGTTGTCAATTCTGAAGACAAATGCAAAATGCTAAATGCTCTTTCATTCTCTCTCAAATCTCTTAAATTGATAATACATCACTGCTGACTCATTTTAGATTACATCATTCTTGACACTTCTCTGGCTCACAGGCTACCAGAAACTCTAAATTTACATTTCTTAGTAAGCTTACACCTGGTCAGGAAGCCACAGCAATAAAAGGCATTATACATATAAAATCTATCAATTAACTCTTGTCCTAAGACAATAAAAATAATTCCTTCATCTAGACATCCCGTCTCCAAGCCCTGAGATCAAATAGTCATAAAATGGTTTACTTTATCAGCTTTCTTCCAGCAAGGTGCACTGTGGTTACATTTATGAAGTTTAGAACATATAACACAGTTTTCCTTACATTTAGTTTTCTTACATTTGTGAAACAGCCTCTGGATTATATTAATATTTACAATGACACAGAACTATCTACAAATTTCTATCTAGCTGGGCTGGTGGCCTTTCAGTTTTTCACATTCCCACCCCCCCCCCCAAAAAAAAACTCAAGCTAGTTTGTCAAGTGTCCCATGAGAAACATTGATTGAGAGGGTTAGGTCTATCTGAGTATGCCTTATCCCGTTTCCTGTCTTGAGAGCCCATTTGTGTTGGCATTGCTAATCCCACTGCAGTGCTGCACTGACGTATCATATGCTTGCAACCCTAGGCTCCATCTTAGCCACTTGGCATTTTGCTGGCTGGCTCAGTGTAAACGTGTTAGGGGATTGTGATCTGTAACTATAGTGAACTTTCTTCCATACAGATAAGGCTGAAGTTTCTGCAGTGCTCACACTATGGCTAGACATTCCTTTTCTACAGCTGCATAGCATTCCTCCCTGGGTTGGAGCCTATGACTGAGATAAACCACAGCATGCTCTTCTTCCTCTGAAGAAATCTGGCTAAGTACAACACCCACCCTATGTTTTGAAGCATCCAACAAAATCTTTGCTGTAATCTGGACTGGTTAACACAGGGGGTCCTCCCAAAGCTTCTTTAAGCTTCTGGAATGCCTGCTCACATGCTCTGGTCCACACTACCTTATCCGGCCTGTTTTTCCTTGTCAGGTCTGTGAGGGGAGCCACTATGCTACTATAACTGGGGATTAAATTTCTATAGTACCCCGCTGTCCCTAAGAATGCTCTCACCTGCTATTTGGTAATAGGTGCAGGCGATACCTGAATGGCTTCCACTTTGGCAGGTTCTGGCCTGATCTTAGCACTCCCCACCCCATGTCCCAGGTAGGAGAAATCTGCCATACGCACCTCACACTTGCTTGGCTTAATGGTCAACCCTGCCCTCTGTAGTCTGCCCAGCACATCCCTGACATGTTGAAGGTGCTCTTGCCAGGAATGGCTGTAGATGGCAATATCATCTAGGTAACTAAGGACAAACCCTCCTGCTCCTGCTAGGATATGATCTACCAGCATCTGGAAAGTCACTGGGGCATTTTTCATCTCAAAGGGCATCTATGTAAAACCATACAAGCCAAAAGGAGTCACAAAGGCTGACCTCCCTCTAGCACTGGGGGATCAAGGGCACCTACCAGTAACCCTTGGTAAGATCAGTGGTGGTAAGATACTTATCCCCACATAGCTGCACTAGGGCTTCATCTGTCCTAGGCATGGGGTAAGCATCTGACTCTGTGTGACTATTTAATTTCCTGTAGTCCACACAGAACCTGGTGCTGCCATCTTTTGTTGTCTCCGGCACCAATGGGGAGGCCCAGGGGCTGTTGTACTCTTGAATTACCCCTAGTTCCAACATTTTCTGTATCTCCTCCCTGTGAGTCTTTTTGACTCTCTCAGGCACCCTATAAGGGGCCCGCCTATTAGGCCTTTGGGGTGCTGTATCCATCCGGTGCTGCACCAGGTGGGAGCTCCTTGGTTTTCCAGTGAACATGTTCCCAAACTCCTGCAACATTGCTCGAATTTCTCGAACCTGGGTAGGAGATAGCTGCTGGGACATTGCTACCCCTTCCACTGAGGTGTCAGTCCAAGCCTCACTGAGGAGATCAGTCACCAGATCTCCCGCAGACTCCTCCTGCAGTCCACTGCACATACTCATTACAAGGGCCCCCTTATCATGGTAAGGTTTCATCATGTTAACATGGTACAATTTGTGCCCCTGCCTCCTGCCTAGCAGTTCTACCATGTAGTTAACATCACTTACCTTTCTTACCACCTTGTAGGGTCCCTCCCATGCTGCCTGCAGCTTGTTGTATCTGACAGAAATGAGAACCATTACCTGCTGCCCTATAGCATACTCTCTAGCTCGAGCATTCCTACCGTACCAGTACTTTTTCTGTTGTTGGGCTTCTGCCAGGTTCTCCTGAGTTCCTTGATCCTTGTCCTGAGGTTTAGGACATATGTCACAATAGACTTCTTATGAGATTCACACTCACCTTCCCACTCATCATGAATTAAATCTAGATCCCCCCTCACCTTATGCCCATACAACAACTTGAAGGGTGAAAAACCTGTGGATTCATGGGGAACCTCTCTGTAAGCAAACAACAGATGGGGCAAATATGTGTCCCACACCCTCTTAAACTGGTCTGAAAATGCTGATACCATGGACTTGATTGAAGAGTTTAACCTCTTAACAAGACCATTAGTCTGAGGATAGTAGGGGGTGGTCTTCAGGTACTTCACCCTACAGTACTTCCACAGACAAGCCAGCAGGTCTGACATGAAATTGGCACCTCTGTCAGTCAGTATTTCTTTTGGGAAACCTACCCTGCTGAAAATCTCTAACAAAGCATTTGCCAACTTTTCTGCTTCAATGGATGACAGGGCCACTGCCTCACAGTATCTTGTAGCATAATCTACTACCACTAGGATATACTTTTTCCCTGTGGAACTTGGGGTACTCAGAGGCCCCACAGCATCCATAGCTACCCTCTGAAATGGCTCTTCAATCACAGACAAAGGCATCAAAGGAGCTCTGACCTTGTCTCCTGCCTTGCTTACCTTTTGGCACTACTCACAGGAACTGCAGTACCCTGTTACATCTCTGGAAATTCCAGGCCAATAGAAGTTCTGCGTAATATGTCTCTTTGTACATTTTATGCCCATATGACCTGCAAAGGGAATATCATGGGCTATGACTAGAAGCACCAAACAGTAGGCTCTAGGCACTACCAAATGCTGTATTCTCTCACCTTCTAGTCCTCCATCAGGGAGTCCACTATCTGTACAATAACCCTTTGTCCCAGTATACAAAACCCCCTCTTCCCTTGAGAAGCAGGTGCCTCACTAGTTACCTATCTTAGGCCTTGCAATGTAGGGTCTGAGAGCTGAGCTTGTCTCAGCTCTCTCTTTGTAACCCTTCCCAGCTTCCCTTCCACAGGATGTCTGACATTCTCTGACAGTGGTGCCTCACTGTCAGCCTGGGTACTACTACTCAACTCTGCCCTTGCAGTCACTCTGTCCAAGGGACCATCAGTACCCACAATCAGCTCTGGCTCACCTTCAGTCTCACAGCTACAGTGTAGCTCCCTCCCTGAAGTAACTACCTCACCAGTCCTGGCTGCAAGTGAGCAGTCTGTCTGGGTCTCCCCCAGGCTACCAGACCCACTTGCTTTTCTCCAAGCCTGACTGCATGTAACTGCATGAACACATGGTACTGCATTATCAAAATCATTCCCTCTTAAGACATCTGCAGGGATATCCTCAAACACACCTACTTGCTGGCTTCCTTTTCCACCATCCCAGTCAAGGTGAACCCTAGCCAAAGGTATTTAGAATGGGGTCTCTCCTAATGATCTGACTGGAGTAGACTGCCCAGGCAAGTAGTGCTCTTCTGTAACCATTGCAGGCTTCACAATGGTTTGGTCAGAGGCTGTGTCTCTCTCTTAGCAGTGGTCTCTTTGCCATTCACTAGGATAGGATATAGCTTCTTGTGGTAGTTTGGTACCCTTGTTGTCTCAAGACAACCTACTGTTAGCATTTTGTCCTTCCCACTTACTGGCTCCCTCAGGTTTTGTTCTCCACTTTGCCTCTATGGCCCCACTGGTTGCATTCAAAACAGTTAACCCTAGGCCCTGGATGTGTACCTGGGCTAGTGGCTTCCCCTGCTACTGAAATATTCTGTTGGGGCTGTCTGGGGTGCCCACCATGAGTTCCTTTAGTCCCATCAGCAGCACTGGGTGTCCCTTTCCTGTGCAGTGATGCCCTGCTTGGTAGATATAGGTCTCCCTTCTTCCCCAACTCATCGGAGGTAGCACATTGTCTATCAGCTAACCAGATCCTCATGTCCTCAGGCAAATTGCCAAGGGCCTGTTCCCTCACCAAAAGGTCTGCCAGCCCTTCAGAAGTGGTGGCCTGACATCCACTCACCCACCTATGAAAATAAGTGCTTAGATCAGCAACATATTCACACACAATTTCACCTGCCTTGCGTCTAAGCTCACAAAACCTTTTCCTATAAGCTTCCGGTGTTAGCTTAAAAAATTCTAGCAAACAATTTTTAGCAGCAGTATAATCAAAAAAAAATCACAATCAAATAATTTGGAAAGTATATTTACAGCTTTACCATGGACTAAGGGGGTCTGGAACCGTATCCAGAACCTTTGGTCAACATCATACTGTTTACATATTCTCTCAACCATATGAATGGCCAGCCTGATCATCCTCCTGATTGCTGTTTTCTGATGCAGCTGTGACCAAAGCTGCAATCATGTCTGCCTTAGTCAGGTTTCCATGCACCAATCCCTCAGCCTGGCACATCTCAGCCAACTGGCTCCTTGTCAGCTTGCCATATTCATCTGCTGACATGCTTGCCTGTTCTCCCTGACTAAGGTAAGAAAAGAAATAAAACAATTGTGATCTGAACTCTGAATATTCACTGCATGGCTAATTTAGAGTACAAAAACACCTTCAGTGATCACTGTCCATATGCTACAGGAAGTCAATGTCTACACCACTATGAGCCGATTAGTATGTGATGTGGCTAACTCACCACTATCAAACAATTAATATTTGATGTGGATAGCCCAACAATGCCAAACAATTAATATGTGGTGTGGATATCCCACCACTGCTAACCAATTAATATGAGATGCCCGTACACTGGCCCAGTAATCAAGAAGCCTCAATCCTCACTACTAGGTCCAGTGAGGGGTGTGCACATTGGGAAGGATAACAAGTACACACACAGTAAATTAAAATTTTCCTTAAAAGCACATAGAGATCACAGTCTAGAGCTGGTTTCTCCCTTTCTGTCCAGATCCCCAATAAGACTCCCCACTGGCACAGCTATAGAGTGGAGTCCTTAGCCAGGGTTCCAAACCAAGTCCTCCCAAACTCCCTCTGTCCAACCAGTGCTTTGTGTCCCTGCCCAAGTAGCTGAAACACACACACTTTGAGATATGATTCTGCCCAGACTATAAGGTAGTAATCTACTGCCACCAGAACCCCTAATATCAGCTACTATAAGGCCTTTCCCAAAGGGTGACCAATTTCACTGTGTAATAATACTGTTATCCAGTTAGTAAGTGTGACCAGAACTTTTAAGGCTACTGGAGTGGCTTAATACAGTATCACTAAATGCATGCAAGTACTCTAGAGCTTAAATTATCTGACCGCAAAACAGCCACAGTTGATAGGTTTAAAAAAATTTAATAATAAATTATAAAAACACAAGACAAATCTCATCAATTCAACACAGTGCTGTTCAAGAGTTCAGACACAGGAACTTTAAAACAATACTGTAGGATAGTCTGACATAAATGTAGAAAACAGTTAGTCTAATCTTACTATTTTCTATCTATTTCTAAGAGAAATACTAAAGTTTAAGATCTTACATACACAGCAAAGCAAGTGCTGGTGATGTCAGTTCTGAAGACAAATGCTAAATGCTCTCTCTTTCTCTCTCAGATCTCTTAAGTTGGTAATATACAACTGCTGACTCATTTTAGATTACATCATTCTTGACACTTCTCTGGCTCCCAGGCTCCCAGAAACTCTAAATTTACATTTCTTAGTAAGCTTGCACCTGGTCAGGAAGCCACAGCAATAAAAGACATTATACATGTAAAATCTAGCAATTAACTCTTGTCCTAAGACAATAGAAATAATTCCTTCATCTAGACATCCTGTCTCCAAGCCCTGAGATCAAACAGTCATAAAATGCTTTACTTTATCGGGTTTCTTCCAGCAGGGTGCACTGTGGTTACATTTTTGAAGTGCAGAACAAATAACACAGTTTTTCTTACATTTAGTTTTATTACATGTGTAAAACAGCCTCTGGATTATATTAATATTTACAATGACATATAATTATCTACAAAATTCTATCTAGCTGGGCTGGTAGCCTTTCAGTTTTTCACAGTTATCACTGCCACCAGTCAGCTCCATATCAGCTACCTTAAGGCCCTTAACAAAGGGGTCCAATCTTACTGTGTAATGTTACTATTAATTCAAATGGTAGTTTGACCAAGAGCAAGGCTATTAGGAGTGGCCTACACAGTGTAACCAAATAAATATGTAAGTACTCTCAGAACTTAAATATCTCTAGACAGATCAGCCAAACTGAAATGTTTAAATGTATTTCATAATAAATAATAAAAGAACAAGAAAATACTCAGTATATAATCACAGTGACATCAGAATTCAAAATCACAGGAAATATTTAGAACAACATTCCAGGACAGTCTGAAATAAATAAAGAAAAACATCTAAACTAAGCTTTGTTATATTCCTGACTGTATGTAATAGAATTACTATGCCCTAATTAACTTACTTACAGAGCAAGGCAGATGTGGTAAATTGATCTTTTAGCCGATGTTGTCGGGTCCAAGACAGAATACAGAATGATGTGTCTCTCTAAGAGATCTCTCAGATTAATATCTCAAATATAACTGCTGGGATAAATTGCAGAATGCCATCATTGCTTGTCATATGACTCCTAGTTCTCAGGCCCAAAACAACCATTGATGGCAGCTGGTAGCATTTAACATATACCTATAAAAATACATAGACGGGATTTTCCTCAGATCTTTGGCAAATGCTTGAAGTCATAGAACAATAAAACACTTCCAAGACAATACAGAAAGGCTCTCAGCACAGACACTTTTTCTTCAGCCTAGCCTATAGAGTAATTTAATTTCAGCTATTTTTCCTAAAATTTAATAGACTGAGGTTAACCTCCTGTATCCCAGTTTCCACGTTAAAATACATACTGAACCTCTAAATAGTTATAATAGTGCATGCACAGTTCTGTTCTTTTCCAGTAGGGTACACTGTGGATACATTTCAAACACTTTGCGAAAACCTTTTCAACACACACTTACCAGCAGTTTGATATATATATGACATACAGTTCTAATAGACTTTTAGCATAAGCATCTTATAAGAATAGTGTTGATATTCACAAATGCCATATAACTATTTACAAACTTCCAGATATCTGTGCTGGCAGTAACTCGCTTTGTCACACTTCTATATCAGTCATGTTGATATTCACAAATTACATAATTATTTATAAATTTAACCATGCATCCCAAATCTGTTTAGATCTGGTAGTCTAGATAAGTGTAAGCAGGAGCTTGAGAGAAGAAGCATCTACAAGCAAGGGTCTAGGAGATGAACCATTTACAGGGTGCCTGTGTCCATTAGAGGCATAGGTGCCAAACCAGAACTCTGCATCACACAGATGGAACAGTGGTGAACCTTGACCAAAAGAACATAAAGGCTCATCTCACAAAACATCTTGATGATCCCCAAGACTTTTGGGAAAATATTCTCTGGACTGATGAAACAAAAGTTGAACAAGTAACACAGCACTTCAGAAAAAGGACATCAACAGTCAAACATGGTGGTGGTAGTGTGATGGTCTGAGGCAGCATTGTTGCTTCTGGATTTGGACGATTTGCTGTGATTGATGGAACCATGTCCTAGTCAAAGTCCAGACTATAATCCAGTTGAGATGCTGTGGCATGACCTTAAACAGGTGGTTCATGCTCGGAAACCCTCCAATATGGCTGAATTATAACAGTTCTGTAAAGAAGAGTGGGCCAAAATTCCTCAACAGCAATGTGAAAGACTCATTGCCAGTTATTGCAAACACTTGATTGCAGTTGTTGCTACTAAGGGTGGCACAACCAGTTATTAGGTTTAGGGGGCAATTACTTTTTCACATAAGGCCATGTAGGTTTGGATATTTTTTTTCCTTAACATATAAAATCATCACTTAACTCATTAACCCCAACCACCTTCTCATGGCACCTCTGCGCTTAACACCGAGCACGTTGTGAGATGGTAGTAATTGCATGTTCTTACACCTGAGTGCCTTCTTCCAGCGCAAGTAACTTTGCAGGCATATTTTAGCTCCACTGTTGAAAATTAAGTTGAAAAAGTAACCAAGCTTTGTCAGTTAGCTTTTTAACTTAAGTTTCAGCGTGGAGTTTCATGGTCTTCACATTTGACTTTAATGAGAAAATCAGCTTGCAATGTACCCTGTATTTTTCATCTCAACAACAAGCCGATTTAGTATTCTTTTCATCAAGCAACTGGTGGCAGCCAATGGGAGTCACCTCTTGCTTAACACCTCCCCACTGCCACTCCATTCTGGCCAAATTAATAAGAGGGACCTACAGTAGATATTCCCTTTCTTTTTCTGGATTTTGTGGAATTAATTACTGTAACCCTGTATTTATTGTGCCGTTCAGGTAATATTGTCGCAGTCTGGACAGAAAAACTGCAATGGAGATCCATTTGTGTTGTTGAGAAAACCCTGCCCTGACAATTTTCACCACTGAGCCTACCTAAGTCCTCAGTACGGTAAGATGGTCTCATTCCACAGCTTTCGTCCTTTAAGTTAAAGAATAATCACAATTACTTCTGTGCAGACGTTATATCCTTTGCATTGTAGCTGTTAGGCCAAACTTGTTATTCTATCAAATGTCAACGTTTGTACGATCAATATTTAAAATGAACCAGCTTGCTTGCTCTAAGCGGTTTACAGGTGTGCTTCAAAAAAAAGCAGAAACAGAATCTGCTTACAAATTATTACGTCCTCCTCTCCCATGCATTCATGTCTGTTAACTTCAGTGCTCCGTTTTATTACAGCAGCCAGAGTACTATTTCATAAACTGCTTTTCCTATACCCAAAATTATACATCTGCTATGTTAGCCTGCAGTTGTGAAGCAGAAATTGGGTCTTCATGGCTCCATCCTTCTTCAGCCGGACAGTCACGCACTGTTCACTCCAGGCAGATGTTTCACATCTGTAATGTTAAGAGCATGTTACTACACCCTTCATATGGCCTTTACAGTAAAGAGCACACAAAGTAGTCATTTCAGCAAATTCGTCATGGGAACATTCCTGATAAAACAATATTATGAAGGTGGTGGTGTTATCGGGACGACTTCCTGATTTGTTATAATAGATGTGACATGCAGGTACGGCGATTATATGAGCTAAAACAAAAAGAGAGAAAGTCTAAACTTTCTAGGTCAGTCCATGATTCTTCTTCACAAAACAATAAAACGGTTAAGGATGGGCATTATGTATAAGGTTGTCCATGTTAACAAAAACTATAGATTTTTGAGTCATAGATAACATAGCCAGTATTAGGGACTCACTAACCCCCCCCCAATTATCCACCTGTGAATGAGGTCCTGTATGCAGCAGCTATGGGTTTCTCCGTTTCATCTATCCGTTCCTCCACACCGCATGGCTGTCTAATGTTACCGAGTGATTTCAAACTTTTTTCCGTTTTTTTTTTTTATTTGTCTGTAAGCTGCACTCAATCAGGTCCGCTTCAGTGAAACATGGGACCTGATTGGCTGCAGCAAGTAAGTTGTATACGTCTCTAACAACTGGCATTATTGTTTGACTGCCATAAAAGTTTTCTAAATCTCATTTTTTCTACCACATTGCATGCTGGAGTTTTGGACCACTCCGCTCAGACCTTTTACAACATATTTTATAAAATACATTTTTCCATAAAAAGATTGTTTCCGTGGCGCAACAGGCAAAAAATAAGGAATTAATAGGGCATAGCTCGCTTATGATTGTACCTGATTGGAGTGTTGTGCCACTTGTATGGTATGAGAAATTAATTCTTTCACTAAAATTGTATAGTATATATTTTCACACTTAATTTGAAACTATCTCTCTTTTATCAGTTGTTAACATGTTCCATAAGCGACATTTGCAGTCTCTCTAAAACAAGTTTTTTGCAGTGTTTGCTCAGTAGATTTGTGCAGCAGAAATTGGTACATTCTTGAACAATTATCATACTGTTGTTGGAAGATCTTCATTCAAATCCTTCATGGTAGTATTGCTCTAAAACCACTGAAGTCTTTAGTTTAGGTGTGTGTCTTGAAATAATCCAAGTGTTTAAAAAAAAGTCTGACATGCAGAAACATATTTATTTATGCATTTTCTGGAATGCACGGGTATTTTTTTTAGCAAATAACCATACTTTCTGTGAGCTTTATTGATGATCTAATTAGTGTTGTGTTCTTTTCCAGAGATGTCCCTCGTGCTTTAGGGACTTGAAAACAATTTTTGTAGCTAAAACTGGGCATGGTATGACTACTACCCTGTTTGATTCAGTATAGCAGAATGGAGGTGCATTTTTGAGCATGAGCTGTGCTCCTCAGTTGACTGTCCTTTTTGAAGCATAAAGGGAATGGAGCAAAAAGATAGCTCAAGTCTTTTTTATATATAACATTTAGTAAAGCGAGGGAGAGAAATAAAACTGAAGCCCAAGATCAAATTAGGGAGGACTGCAAGTATCTGTTCAAGACAGTCAGGCGAACTTTTGTGTGATAAAAACAGAATGAACTAGTGAAACAAGTGGTTATCAATGACGTTGAGTGGTCTCTGCTGAAACTACAACACTACAGTTGTGTGATTGTGAATTTTTCACCATAAGAGTGAATGAGCAAGAGAACTAGCCTTATCTTCACAGTGGCTACTGAGGTAATAACACCCACCCTATGGGCAATCTGCTGGCACAACATTTCCCATAAAAATGAATGAGATACAGTCTAAAGGCTCTCTGTGATTACATAGACAGACAAGCTCAGTCCAGTGCCTGTAGGCCAGTAAAATAAAACTAGAACACCATATTGTTGTGGTACACATTAGCAGGTTTCAGTAATAAATACAGGTCTAACAGGATTAATTGTCATCTACTGGATTCTCAGGATGGTGTCTAAAATCATTGTGCTAGTTTCTTATCTTAGCTTAATTCTGCGGCAGTCTTAGTTACCCAAAAATGGCTGTGTTAACTTCTTGAAAGCGGGGTCAGTACAGGTGGGAGGGGCAGTTGTAGTGAGTGAGTTAATATATCTGTGACCTGATTTGGGGCAGTGCTGAAGTGACAGCATCTGGGCGTACTTGAAGGCAGTGCTGCGTATGTGTCAGTGTGTTACCATATTTATTTTGACATCCAAATGCTTTCACTGTTACGTCCTTTTCGGGACTACTTCACATTCCTCCATCTGAAGTTTAATTTGTGTAATGAATTGCTAGTGACCATTTCCCAAAAGTAACAATGCAGTTTGCCTTGTTATTACATACATACATACATGCATACAAATATTTCAAGCACGAGCATAAATGCCCTTCTTGCTTGCCAATATACCAAAACACTTGTTCCCAAAATAAGTGCCCAGGCTGTTCTGAAAAAATATCTAAGCTAGTGCTTGCTTTAATGTCATTTGGTAGTCTGTTACATGCATCAACTACTCTGTCAGAGAATCAATTAGTACACTTCTCATTCCTATAGAATCTTCTACACAGAATGTATGATGATTCTCCAGTACATTTTGATTTTTATTTGGGTTTAATCAGAGTCTCTTTAATTGATGGCAGGTGTGTACCCAAGAAGAGTAAATGTTGCAATTAAATCAAAAGGTGCTTCAACAAAGTATTAGTGTAAGGGTGTGCCCATTTATGCGACCAGCTTATTGTACATTTTTTATAGTTTTCCTCTTACAGATTTGTTTGCTTTTCAATTGAATTGTACAGGTTACAGGTCACATTACAGGTGGGAAAAGTTTTGAAATGATTTATTGTGGTCTCATGTTTTTATATCACGAAAACCTGGCATTTTATCATGAGTGTGTACACTTTTCATAGCCACTGTACGTATGCATTAAATTGGATCTGGCCTCCAGGGTCTAAGGTGAGGATAGAATGAAAATTGATAACATCAGATAAAGACGTTATGTACTCACCATAATGTTCCATCTGTGTTATCCATTTTTATTTTCATTCTTTCTCAACTACCTACCCTCCAACCCCTTACCTGTCATCTTCTAGAATCATATGCTTCAGACCAGTGCAGAGTGTATGGTCAAAGGGTAGGCCTGCATAAATATCAGGGAAGTTATGGTGGTGATTCTAGCTTCATGTTTCAGTTGTTAAAAAAACAATGCCACTCAGAAGCTTTGCACTGCTTTGAGGTGTGGTGTGTGTGTGTGTGTGTGTGTGTGTGTGTGTGTGTGTGTGTGTGTGTGTGTGTGTGTGTGGGGGGGTACTTTTTTTGGGGGGTGAACAGTTGTAGATTTACTTACAGAAGGAATGTCTGAAATTCTCTGTATAGCATTCTGCAGTGTATTTTCTTGGTGGGAAAGTTTCATTAGAATTTTTATCCGGGTATGTTCATTGTGTACTTGTAATTGGTTGACCACATTTTTCTCATTTATAAAATGTCAGCCTTTGGGATTGTGCAGTGTTTGTAGTTAGTTCTGGAAAATTTGCCAGCAGTTTTTGATTTGCTTTTGTAATTATAAGTTTTGAAAACCAAATGGTCAAGTACTGTTATTTATGTTATGTGTCATGCTAATTTTATCATTCCACAATTTGTTTATATTTTTTTAATTTGTCGGTCTGTCTTTCCAGTACTTGTATTCATACGTTCAGATGTTAGTACTATCACAGAGCTCATTGTACTCTGAACAGACTTAGGTAATTTCAGTGTAGTATCACAGTCATCTTTTTGTATAAACTTCACAGAGCTTGCCAAAGCTCAGCAGCCACACTCTTGAGATTTCATTGTATTAATTCTTTTTATTTATTTACATTTGTTGACCGGGATTGTCCGACTGGACGTAGGTCCATTTTCAGCGGAGGCACAGGGAGAAAAGCTCCACAGTTAAAATATACAGATAGTAGTTATATTGGATTTACATAGCAATTAACAATTTGATCAACATAGCAATTAAAAATTACAAACTTTGTTATAGATGAAGAACACAGTACATCAGTAGACAAGTAGAATCTTTATCATCTGCGAAGTACATAGCAGACATTAACAATTGTTACAATAAGAAGTTCCTGCTGTATAATAAGTAGTTAGGCTTATGAACATCTGAGCTTGCTATAATCAAGGTAGTTAGTGGAGTGGAAAGAAAGGTAGTGGGTGGATGGAGTGGGTGATATTAGAGGGGGAGTTGCAAGGGCATAGCCAGTATGTTTTTAGGTGTGCTTTTAGTAAAGTTTTGAAGTGGGTGCATGATGGTACAGAGGTAATTGTGGGTGGGAGGGAGTTCCATAATTTGGCTATGGTGCAAGAGAATAGTGTTTCTTCAGCAGAGTTATTGGCTTTAGTGACCTGTAAGTGATTTTTGTTGCTGGATCTTAGTGGTCTGGTGGTGCGATACGGTTGGAGTAGATTCTGGAGGGATGGGACTTTTAGTGGCTGGTTTATTAGTTTGTGGGCGAGTGTGAGTTGATACCATTGAAGGAGGTGAGGGAGTTCAAGCCAGCCCAGTTCAGCAAGTGAGAGACAGTGGTGACTACGGTAGGATGCCCCTGTGGTGAATTTGGCAATTTTGTTGTAGCAGGTCTCGAGCTTGTTTAGATCGCATTGCCTTAAGTTGGTATATATTGGAGAGGCATAAAGTAGGGTGGAGATAAGGTGGGAATTTGCTATTGAAATCTTTGCTGCTTTGGTAAGAAGTTGCTTATTTCTGTATAACGCTCCTAGCTTTTTATGGACTTTTTTTTATGGTCATGGATATGTGAATGTCAAATTTTAGTGTATTGTCTATTTACACTCCAAGCAATTTGGTGTGGTCTGTTGGGTGTATAGTGGTGTTGCCTTTTGCTGTAATGTTAAAGTGAGAATTGTTTTGAGTATGTTTTGTAGGTTGGAAGATGAGTAGTTTAGTTTTATTTGGGTTGAGTATTAATTGGGCATCGGATAACCAAGTTTCAACAGAGGAAAAGGCTTCCTGTGTGACTTTTTGCAGTTTGAATAAGGGCTGGGTGGAGCAGATGATGGTTGAGTTATCTGCATATTGTATGAGTGTGCCATGTTTGGTGGTAGAGGCTAGATTATTGGCAAAAATAGAGAAGAGCAGCGGTCCTATAATGTAATATAATTTTCTTTAGATTATTCTGCCTTTAGCTGTTGTATATGCTTTTGCATTTACCATCTAATTCTAGCCATATCTTTTATGTAGTTCACTCTGGCAGGACACATAAACCATATGTGTTCTGTGTTGTAGTCAGTAATTTTGAATTTCAAACCAGATTTTCACTTGGACATACTACTGAAGGGGTCTTGTGGTAAATGCTTCATTTTGTTGCTTGTGTATACTCAGACATACTACTGAAGGGGTCATTGGGGAGAATGTTTCCTTTTTGCTTTTGTGCATACATGGACATACTACTCAAGGGGTCACATGGCAAATATTTAATTTTGGTGCTTGTGCATACTTGACAGGACTAATTTTGTAAATTCCACTCAGTTTATTTAGTTGTGATAGCAGCAAGTATGTTTTACAGAAATAATTAAAGGAAAATGTGGTTTATGTATGTAAATGGCAGCTAACACCTATGGAGGTGTTTCATTTTGGTTCTTATGCATGCTTCAACATATTACTCAAGGGATCACATGGCTAATGCTGCATTCTGTTGCTAGGACAGACTGTGGAAGGGGTCACTGGGGAGATGTTTCATTTTGGTGCTTTTGCATATTCTCGCAACATCAGAAACAGAAGTTATGTACTCACCATAATATTCCATCTGTGTTGTTCATTTTTTTCATTCTTCATCAACTACCTACCCTCCGAAACCCCTGATTTTTTCTTTATATATATATATATATATATATATATATATATATATATATATATATATATATATATATATATATATCAGTGTATATATGTGAGTATATGGATATATATGTATGTACATAATGTACTTACACACACACACACACACACACGCGCACACACACACACATATATATATATATATATATATATATATATATATATATATATATATATATATATATATATACACACACACACACACACATACACACATGCCTATATATGTGTGTGTAGAAATATATATATATATATATATATATATATATATATATATATATAGCTTTCTAGAACTAATTTGAATTAATATTTGCATCTCTCTTAAATTATGTCTATGTTAGCTAAGAATGATAGGGTGTCTATAAACGTGGGGCAGGTGCTACATTGCCTCATATTGCCAAGTGTAAGTACGCTCAACATGGCCTCAAAGTGCCAAGTTTATATAGGCTCACCACAGAAGGAGATAGAAGAACTGTGAACCCATGATGTAGAAGCTGGTGAGGGCTAAGTAGTGCTATATGGATTTGGTGAAGTTTGGTGATGAAGTTAGGAGATGATGAAAGGATAAACAGGTTAGCTTATTAGATGGATCAGCCAGATAAGTTTGACATTTTTGCTTGTCTTATTGCATTTCTGATTATACTCTGTAGTTGTCCGAGTGAGATAAAGGTTATCACTTGCTGACTACTACCAGCGTGGAGGTACCATATATTCTGGGCATTTGTCTTGGCTTTGTCAGTCGTGTAGAATTTAGGTGGGAGCAAGGGCTCAGTAATATCTAATTGTTATACTACTTTACTGAATGACTCAGGTCTTCTCCTTATTGATGATAATGAGTCTGTGTTACATAACAGCTGCACAATGTAATATAATGAATGCCTACTCAACAGGTTCTGTGGAGCAATTATCACCTGTGCCTGAGCATACTTAGCTATGCAGTAATGAAATGCACATCATTAGTACATTACCAATATGTGCAGTTACAATATATCACTGAATCATTATCACTTTTCAGGCCAAACTCTCAGCAGCTGTCACTGTTATTCACATAAGTAGAAGTCTTTATCACATTGATGAATGCACAAGCCAGCTTTGGGTCTTTTTCCACTTGGAGTCATTGCAAGCCACCCCCACACCAGTTTATTTCTTTCATTTTTACAATTTCAAGAAATGTAACAAATATATGAGGCAAAATCTGGACATAGATTTTAAATATTGTTCTTTATAACTTAGTTACTCAAATAGCAGGATTTGTGCTAGAATGTATAAGGCCAGACATTTACAGAATGGGTTCATGCATGGCTTGAAGCACAGGGTCGGTGGATCTACAATCTGCCATGACAGCATCACTGAGGAAGACGTTCACCTGTTCAGAAGGGATGGCGTTCACCTAACTGAGGAGGGCATTGCATTGTTCTTGACTGACCTCCACAATGGCATGAGGAGAGCTCTGCAGGATTGGTAACATGCAGTTTGTGAGAAGAATGAAAAACACCCATGACCAAGTAGGACCAGTATAGTAAGTAAAACTCTGTTATGAAATGTGTTGTGTAAAATATATTATCTGAGTTTGGCAAATAACTGTGGTAAGGAGCTGGTGCCTGTATGTTGTACATATGTGCAGATATCAAAGTTTGTTTTGGACTTGGGTTATGGAAATTATGATTTTTTTTTCATATTTTGGTAAATAACTTTGCAAGGGAGCATCTGAATGTGCTAAGTAATGCCTCATTTTGAAGACAGTATTGATAGTTCCAACATGGTAAAATAATTTTGCCTGTATGTTGTACACGTGCAGATAATAATTTTATTTTGGACTTAGTTATGGAAATTATGATTTTTTTTACATATTTTGGCAAATAACTTTGCAAGGGAGAATCGGAATGTGCTAAGTAATACCTTATTTTGAAGACAGTATTGCTGGTTCTAACATGGTAAAAGAACTGTCCCTGTAAGTCGTACACATGTTTCCAGTCATATATAGCAGGTTGCATTATGACTGCAACAGTGAAGCACTAACACTGCATTGGTGGTATAGTGGTGAGCTTAGCTGCCTTCCAAGCAGTTGACCCGGGTTTCTGGGCGGCACAGTGGTGCAGCGGTTAATGTTGTCGCCTCACAGCAAGAGGTTCTCCGGTTCAATTCTCGGCTGGGGTGCCTTCTGTGTGGAGTTTGCATGTTCTCCCTGTGCTCACGTGGGTTTTCTCCGGGTACTCCGGTTCCCTCCCACATTCCAAAGACATGCATCTGGAGCGTTTCTCCCCGGGCCTCCGCTGAAAACAGGCTCTGTGGAACCTAGTCGGACATTCCCGGTCAACAAATGTTAAATAAAAATAAAAAAAAAAAAAAAATTATCTGACAGCCTCAGTGATCACTCCCCAACCTTCTTACTAAGAAAACACCTTTATAAAGCAAAACCCATTATCTACCATCAAATATGCAAAAAAACTAACTTCAACACTCTCTCATTCAGCTCATCCCTAAAAGACTGCAATTGGCAACCTCTAAAATACCTCAGACTAGATGACGCAGTTGACTACTTTAATAAAACATTCCTAAGCATCCTTAATTACCATGCCTCCATAAGACATTCCCAAACTAGAGCCCAACAATCCCCGGCTACAAAAAAACACGAAGTCTGAAATAAAAAACAGGGATAAAGCATGGGACAACTGGCACAAAACCAAAACCCCCTCTACTAGGCAAAAATTCCTAGAACTACGCAATAGAACCAAAAAGCTTATAAAACAGGACAAAATCCAATACTACCAGTCAGCCCTTACCTCCTCCCAACATAACCCCAAACAATTCTGGTCCTCAATAAACTCTGTCCTCCACCCAGGTAAAGTAGGTACACCCACTCCTAACTTAACTTACTCCTCCGAAAATATTGCTGCCTCTTTCAACAATCACTTCACACAAACCGTACTATCACTAGCTAGACAACACAACCCCCCCCCATAAACCCACACCATCAACTAGAACTAACAATCTCCCAACTAGCTTCTCTTTCTCTCCTGTTCCTACCTCCAAAATAAAACAACTACTAACTAAACTTAAAACCACCAGATTAGCAGCAGACAACCTCCCAGGTGAATACATTCAACTTGCAGCTGATGCTCTAGCCTACCCCGTATCACTCTTGATCAACAGATCTGTCTTTGTCAGAAAGTTATGTTCCTACACTATGGAAAGTCTCACACATAATTCCCCTACACAAAGGAGGCCCCTCCACAGATCTAACCAGTTACCACCCCATAGCTATTCTCTCGCCACTCTCCAAAATACTAGGGAGATGCATTCATTCTCAAGTCTCAGATCACCTCCTTGCTAACAACCTCCTCTCCAACACACAACACGGTTTCCGATCTAACCATAGCACCACCACCGCCTTACTCTCTTTCTCTAACACTGTCCTACAAAAGAAAAATGCAGGTTATCTCTCCTCAGCTACCTTCCTAGACCTCTCTAAAGCTTTCAACATGGTCCCACACAAACAACTCATCTCTCTTCTCAAAAACCTATCCTTCTCTCAACCAGTCATCAACTGGTTTCAGAGTTACCTATCTGACCGCCAACAAGCAGTTGTTTGGCAGGACAACCTATCCCCCCAACTACCAGTCTCCATAGGAGTTCCCCAAGGGTCCATCCTGGGACCCCTACTCTTCTCTATTTTTACCAATAATCTAGCCTCAGCCACAACACATGGCACACTCATACAATACGCAGATGACTCAACCATCCTCTACACAGCCCACTCCCTACCAGAACTGCAAAAAGTCACACAGGAAGCATTTTCTTCTATTGAAACTTGGTTATCCAATGCCCAACTAATACTCAACCCAAACAAAAGAAAATTACTAATCTTCCAACCCACCAAACTTACCCTAGACAGCTCTCACTTTAACATCACAGCAAAAGACAACACCACCATCCATCCTACAGAACACACCAAATTGCTAGGAGTAGAAATAGACAATAAACTGAACTTTGATATTCACATTTCCTTGACCATTAAAAAAGTGCACAAAAAACTAGGAGCATTATATAGAAATCAGCAACTACTTACCAAAGCAGTTAAAATTTCGGTAGCAAACTCTCATCTTATCTCTACCCTACTCTATGCCTCTCCAATATTTACCAACCTTAGACAATGCGATCTAATTAAGCCCGAAACCTGCTACAACAAAATTGCCAAATTTGCCACAGGGACTTCTACCGTTCTCACCACTGTCTCTCACTAGCAGAACTGGGCTGGCTAGAGCTCCCCCACCTCCTTCAATGGTACCAACTCACACTCGCCCACAAACTAATAAACCAACCACTAAAAGTCCCATCCCTCTAGAATCTACTCCAACCCTACATAACCACGAGACCACTAAGATCCAGCCACAAAAACCTCGTACAGGTCACAAGAGCCATTAACTCTGTTGGAGAAGCATTATTCTCCTGCACTATAGCCAAACTCTGGAACTCCCTCCCATCCTCAATTACCTCTGTAACTTCTTGCACCCACTTTAAATCCTTACTAAAATCACACTTCAAAACTTGCCAGATATGCCCTTGCAACCCCCCCCCTCTAATACCATTCACTCCCCCCACCCACTACCTCTCTCAGCCCCCATCAGAAACCTACTCTTAGCAAGCTTGGCTACTCATGTTCCCAGCTACCTACCACATAATACTAACTTCTTGTAGCAACAACTGCTAATGGCTGTTATGTACCTCAAAAACAGTTTGTATCAATTGTTCAGTGATGAATCTCAACTACATTTTAACCATGTTTAGTATATGTCACCATATTTTAAAATTGTACTATGCTCTACAGCTGTTTTACATCTGTTTTCTTCTTGTCTTGCATCCTTAACTGGACTAATGTCTATATTTAAATGCTATGTATTTTTTAACTGTATAATGCAAATAATACTTAATGTGGAGCTTTTCTCCCCGGGCCTCCGCTGAAAACAGACCTGTGTCCAGTCGGACTCTCCCGGTCAACAAATGTAAATAATAAATAAATATCAAAGTTTGTTTTGGACTTGGGTTATGGAAATTATGATTTGTTTCACATTTCAGTAAATAACTTTGCAAGAGTGCATTTGAATGTGCTAATTAATACCTCATTTTGAAGACAGTATTGATAGTTATAATATGGTGAAAGAACTGTCCCTGTATGTTGTACACATGTACAGATATCAACATTTGTTCTGGACTTAGGTTATGGAAATTATGATTTTTTTCATATTTTGGTAAATAACTTCACAAGGGAGAATCGGAATGTGCTAAGTAATACCTCATTTTGAAGACAACATACATAGACAGTACATGGTAAAAGAACTGTCTATGTATGTTGTACACATGTGCAGATATCAAAGTTTGTTTTGGAGTTAGGTTATGGAACTTATGATTTGTTTTCATATTTTGGTAAATAAGTTTGCAAGGGAGCATGTCAGTGTGCCAAATAATACCTCATTTTGAAGACAGTGTTACTCCTTACAACATGGTAAAAGAACTATGTCTGTGCACTATACACATCTACAGATATCACAGTTTGTTTAGTCTTGTAGGATTATGAAAATTATACATTTCCAATACTTATTATTATGCCCATATCTTTGCAAGGGAGCATGGTGATCACACAAGTGATGCATCATTTTGAATCTGACATTGAGACACACAACTTCTAGGCTGATATGTAGGCTCTGTCTGTTACAGGTGATGATATGTTATGCTTTGTTTATTTATCAATTATGAGAAATATTATATTAATCATATTTCTGTGAATATCTCTGTAAAGGAGCATCACACAGTAATGGTTACAGTATAATTTTAAAGCTGACATTCATACTAACAAAATAAATACAAATCGTATGGGTCTACATGGTACATTGACAAAGATATTGTGCTTTGCTTTTCCAAAAAGGTAAAATATATGTACAATATCAACATTCCTTGTCAAATATTTAATAATGACTTTGATACACACTATCAACATTTACACTGTTGGAAAGGTCAGTGTCTGCTGAACAACTTTTCCATTTACATTTTTACTCTAGCTCTTATAGTTAAAGAGTTATGAACATTTGTTTTCTATATGGTATTAGAAGTGGATTTTCTGAAAATGAGCTCAGGCTGCACTGTTGTTCCTATGGTGGAGTTAAGCAGGCAGCTTTTTCTGAGCTGCTCCAGAGTGAATGAGTTAAAAACTGCATTTTGTGTATACTTGGGTTATCTTTGTCTAAAATTTATATGTGTTTGATGATCTGAAACATTTAAGTGTGACAAACATGCAAAAAGTAAGAAATCAGGAAGGGGCAAATATTTTTCCATTGCACTGTACCTGTCTCTTCATCAAGTCCTAATTATATCACAGGCAATGTTTTAATTTTTAGAATGGGTAATTCTTTTGCTGTTTTTTTGTGGATATCAGAAGTTCCACCAGAGTGGGGTCTGACAATGCCTTGTATACCAGGCATAGACCTCCCCTCAACAGACTGTAGGAGATGCAATACAGGGATAGGGCCTTGAGGCAGCCTGCATAGGCCATGTTTCATATGCCCTATATTCAGTGTCTGAGAAGATCATGTCTCTTTTCATACAGTTCAGGGAAGTATGTATCCGATCATTTACACCCACATGGACCATGACTTTAGTCATATTGGTACTTGGGTTTAACTGAACTGAGTGTTTGCATGACATGGTGGATCCTGGCCCCTGACATGAAACTAATTGTGACCTCTTTATCCAGTCTGGTGAGAGTGATTTTGTCTTATGGGCTTGCTAGTTGAGACACAATGAGGTGTGGTTTTATGTGTTGTGATGGTAATAATGACACCAAGACCACTGCTCCCACCACCACATTCACAATTACTTCAAGTAACAATACCTACTTTATGCCAGTCACCCACGCCACACTTCTAGGTGTTATCATTGATCAAAACATGAAATTCAATCATTGCCCAAATTATAAAGAAACTACATGAAAAACTCTGAACTCTATACAGGTGTAAAACATACCTTACCAATACTAAGACTATTATTGCTAGAATCCCCCTAATCTTCACTCATCTCTGTGCTTCCCCCATTTTTACTAACCTTAACAAATCAGACTTAACTAAATTAAATAAGATAACAAAAAGTGGATGCAGGGTGCAGAATAGTGCAATAAAAATGTAAAAAAAGCAAAAATAAACTGCACAACAATGTACACGGTCAGAAACTTTAACTTTAATAATCACAGAAAAAATAACAAAGGTTAGCGCTTTCACGACTCACAGGCCCCTTCATCAGACAATTTAAAACAAACTAAAAATCTCTTCTATAGCAGCATCATAATGTCAGCTGATGCAATTGTCTATTTAAAGAAAAACATTCCCAAAATTTTATTTGAATAATAAAACGTACTAACATATAGAAAAAATATATAATAACATCTTTATATCTGAGACATCTAAAATGTCTTTGAAATGAAGTACTAAAAAGTGTACAAGTATTTTCATAAAAAGTATTTTGAAATAGGAATTATTATAAAAAATATATACAGATGTAGGAAGTATTTATTTATGTTTTAAGGGACGTGCTTTCAAGAATGGTTTTAATGAAAACATACTATTGAGGCCAGGGGGTTTCTCTGCATTACGCAAGAGAATCCATCTCTGCTCAGCGGCCTCTGTCTGATTTTCTAGAGCTCCTCCTCCAATAGTGTCATCAATAACCTGAATATTAAAAATGGTAAATTATGTGAAGAATCTGTCTTTGCAACATGGGTTGCTAGAGCATTCGTTTCCTTTTTATTTTTAATATCTCTAATGTGCTCTACGATTCTATCCTTGAAGCACCTATTTGTTTTTCCCACATAATACACATGACATTTCTCACAAAATGAGAACTAGACAATTGTTGCAGTTCTGCAATCTGCATAATGATGTAGTGAAATATTAACATTACAAAAGGGATGTCTATAAGTAGCGTTCCTATATATATATATATATATATATATATATATATATATATATATATACATATGTGTGTGTGTGTGTGTGTGTGTGTGTGTGTGTGTGGCTGCATGCTGAGCATTTCCTGCATGGAAAAGTACCTGTCCTTATACAATAGATTTAACAGTGGAAGTAGGTTTATTACAGAGATGTTGCTTTAAAGACTTGTTATTTCTAAATGAAAAGGAGGGGGTAGTACCAATTTTATTCATAAAACCTGGAATATCACATAGAATGTTCCAATTTTTCTTAATAATTTCACAGTAACTGTCAATATCACTTGAGTATTGAAGGACAACTCTAAAAGTGTCCGTAGTGTTAGAAGAAGGTTAACAGAATCTGGTTCACCTGTTGTGGTATACAAAAATGGTTTACATGTACTTGACCTCAGAGTCCATGCCTCATTGATTGCCATATCAATATCTAGTTCAGAGTACCCTCGTTCTAGGAATTCTAGTTTAGCTTCTGTGAGAGCTTTTTTAGCATCTATATCATTGTTATGCAAGCAAAGTACTCTACAGATGCAGTTGCAAATAGCATTGTGGAAAAGGTGTTTTTTCTAGTGTTTGGTCTATTAATGACAAAACTTATTAATGAAGATTTGTTTAATTTTTTTTAATGTAGCCCATCCTCTAATTCCAGCGATATATGGATTACCCAAAATCCATAAAAATAAGTATGTTCCACCTATGAGACCCATCATGGCTGGCACTGGATGGTGCACTGAACCACTATCTATTTTTATAGAAAATAACTTACAATATTAGATACATGTTATATTATTTTGAAGGATACAAAGTCATTTTTAGAAAGATTATACACTCGGCTTTTGACCATTGACAGTGACTATATTTTGTTACATTAGATGTTGAATCACTTTTTACTATTATCCCTAATGACAAGGGCATTGAAATGATCAGGGAGTTTCTGACTGTCAACAATTGTTATGCTAGTGATAAAGTGACATTGCTCTGTGCGTTGTTGGAAACTGTTCTTGAAAATAATATTTTCACTTTTGAAAATGAAATTTATTTTCAGAAGATTGGTGTAGCTATGGGCACAGATTGTGCCAATAACTATACCAATTTAGTTCTGGCACAGTGGGAATATACATTTATATTAACAACAACTAATGAGTACTATGATAACATTTTCTGGTATGTCCGGTTTGTGGATGACATTTTTTTGTTATGGAAAGGTGACACACAGGAATTAAATAATTTTGCTGCTTATATGCATAGTACTACTGATTTCTTGAATTTACACTTAGATATTCTTATAATGAAATAGAATTTCTAGATGTAATTCCCAAAAAGTCTGAATTGAATGTAATCTCTAGCAGTATTTTTAAGAAACCTACAAGGAAAAATACCCTCCTACACAAAAGAAATATGCACCCGAGACACATTTTTAGAAATGTGCTCAAGGGACAAATCTTTAGAGTGCTTTGCTTGCATAACAATGGTATAGATGCTAAAAAAACTCTAACAGAAGCTAAACTAGAATTCCTAGAACGGGGGTACTCGGAACTAGATATTGATATGGCAATCAATGAAGCATGGACTCTGAGGTCAAGTAGATGTAAACCATTTTTTGATACCACAACAGGTGAACCAGATTCTGTTACACCTTCTTCTAACACTACGGACACCTTTAGGGTTGTCCTTCAATACTCAAGTGATACTGACAGTTACTGTGAAATTATTAAGAAAAATTGGAACATTTACGTGATATTCCAGGTTTTATGAATAAAATTGGCACTACCCCCTCCTTTTCATTTAGAAATAACAAGTCTTTGAGGAGGTGATCTAGAAAATCAGACAGATGCCGCTGAGCAGAGATGGATTCTCTTGCTTAATGCAGAGAAACACCCTGGCCTCAAAAGTATGTTTTCATTAAAACCTTTCTTGAAAGCACGTCCCTTAAAACATAAATAAATAGTTCCTACATCTGTATATATTTTTTATAATAATTCTTATTTCAAAATAATTTTTATGAAAATATACTCTTTTTAGTACTTCATTTCATAGATATTTTAGATGTCTCAGATATAAAGATGTTATTATATATTTTTTCTATATGTTAGTACGTTTTATTATTCAAATAAAACTTTGGGAATGTTTTTCTTTAAATAGACAATTGCATCAGCTGACATTATGATGCTGCTATATAAGAGATTCTTCGTTTGTTTTAAATTGTCTGATGAAGCGACCTGTGAGTTGTGAAAGAGCTAACCTTTTTTATTTTTTATTTTTTCTGTGATTATTAAAGTTAAAGTTTCTGACCGTGTACAATGCTCTGCAGTTTATTTTTGCTTATTTAACTAAATTAAATAGCTGTTAGAACAAAATGACAAAATTTGCAGCCAGTCTTGCCTTTTGATCACATCACTGCCAGGCCCTTAAACAACTCTCTTGGTTAGACCTCCCAGATTTGCTCACTCTTAACCAACTTACAATGACCTACCAAATAATTCATCAACCTGAAAAAATACCAGACCTACAAGACCTAATAAACCACTAGTCAAACAAATGTATACTAAGATCCAGTAACAAACCACTAATCAACATAACCAGAAGCAAAAACAGTGCTAGAGACTCCCTGTATTCCAACCACATTGTTAAAACCTGGAACAATTTGCCCCTTAATTAGGACCACAACTGACCTTTAAAAAGCTTCTTAAATTCCCACTTAACTAGTTCATTGATTTGTACATGTCCTGTCCCAGGCTGAGCAACCCAACATGGCTACCTAGCAAGCAAACTGAACCTACCTCATCTTACGTAGCTATTCTTAGTGGGTACTGTCACCTCTGTCTTCCCTCAGCACATTCATGTTATTGTTTATTTATATATTTTACTTTTATACATACAAACATACATACATAAATAAATATAGTCTTGCTTGTGTGCATGTGGAGTTTCAGAGGACTGTGCCTTTGAAGTCTGGGTAACTTATATCTGAGTATCTCCAAATATCTTGGTCTAGCTGTCTGATTCCTTGTAGCTGCAGTGAGTGGCATGTATATCTTGCTGACAACCTGGTTGCTGTTTTTTGTATCTGTATGTGAGAGCCTAACCTCATGTGTCATTGTGTAACTACATCTCTTACATACTGTTTGTCTGTTCCAGAATTATGTGGTTGCTAGTGCACAAAAGACAATTGCTACATTTCCTCAAGATGTCCATGTCCACCAAGCTGGATGCAGAGATAGTAGGAAAGTGCAGGTCCTAATGTGTACTTTACAAGGGATAGGAGTGGAGTGTGTTTGTAACCAGAAGAGGGATGTATGCTCACTTGGTGTAATCTACAGCTAACCAATCCAGCGATGCTGCGCAGCATCCAAACCAGATGCTTTTAAAGCAGCGATTGTCCTGGGTGCTGTAACAATGTAAATTAGACTTAAATAGTCTTGACTAAATGAGGCAGTGCTGCTGGGGGAAGGCTAATTGTACGGTAAGTAGTGCAGGACTGTGGAAAATTTCAGAAGTAGTTTTTATAGGGAAAGTATAACTTTTGGTGATTGTAAATATACAGTACACCTCTCACTGCCACTGCATGAAGAACAGTGTAAGCAAATTTATGGAATTAAGCGATAACCCTTATGTCACATTCTGGATAGCCAGCTAGTTCTCTGACAGGACTCAAATGTTACGACAGAGCAGACCACATTCACAGAGGCCAGTCATTAGCAGAGTCTCTCAGGGCTATGTGCTGGGTCCACTCCTTTTTGGCATTTACGTTTCGGAAGTCAACGCCAGTATCAAAGCCAGTGTCAAAGTCCTCCAAATGATCACGTTTACAGATGATTGCAAACTAGGATACTAACATCCTACAGTTTCTGACTATAACAAACTAGAAGCAGTCATAGAATCCCCAGGATACTAGCATCCTACAGGTTCTGACTGTAACAAACTAGGAAAGTCAGAATCCCCAGGAAAATATCCTATAGGTTCTGACTATAGCAAACTAGGAGCAGTCGTAGAATCCCCCGGATACTAACATCCTACAGGTTCTGACTGTAGCAAACTAGGAGTTATAGAATCCCCCAGGATACTAACAACCTACAGGTTCTGACTGTAGCAAACTAGGAGAATCATAGAATCCCCAGGATACTAACATCCTACAGGTTCTGACTATAACAAACTAGGAGCAGTTATAGAATCCCAAGGATACTAACATCCTACAGGATCTAACTATAGCAAACTAGGAACAGTCATAGAATCCCCAGGATACTAACCTAAACTACACCTAACTACATCTAAAACGTGGCTTTTCAGCGCTTCTGTGGATCCCTAGTGACATCTGCATTGCTTACTGTACTTATTTCCTTGTTTCACTTAAAAGAAAGTTACTGTTTGTCATTTTTGCATTTAAGTTACCTGTAACACATTGCATTTAAGTTACTTGTCACTTGCTCACTAAAGCAATTATATAAGTCAGCACTAAAAAATTAAAAGCACTACACCCTCACAAACTCCCGCTCAGTACCTTGTTCCCCATTGGCCCTTTTTTTTCAATTATAAAGGAATTCCCAATACTATTCTAGCATGTCCAAAGGTCAGTTGTCAATCTCCTCTCCAGTCCAGCTGGTGAATCTGGGAATCTTGAGGCAATGTTACAACTGCCTCATGTACACAGACAACCCTCTCCTTCTCCCAACAAATTCCAACACATGTGAGAGATGCAACCATATAGCCAAACTGGAGGCTAAGCTCTCTCAACTCAGTACTGGCGAAACCTGTCAGGAGGAGAAGGAAATCACACTCACTACAATTCCAGTCGCACATAGACCTACCACGACATCAAACACATAAACACACAAAAACATACTCGGAGGCTCTAAATAAAAATCTGCCTAAGCAGCAGAGACCTCTAAAGCAGACACCCAAGCAACTGCTACCCCAAAACAAAACACGTGCAACACATAGCTCAAAAAGCCAGTGTGCTCAACAGTCACAGCCCTTAAGGCTAAAAAACACACCTGATACACTTGTAATAGGTGACTCTATCATCAGGCACACTGACGTCCAACTCACCAGGCTGAACAAGGAGAAGGTCACGGTGAGCTGCCTGTCGGGCGCTAGGATCCGCCACATAACACAAGCACTCAGGTCACTCCAAGGCAAGTACAAATATGACTCCGTCATTGTCCATGCTGGTGTGAATGACCTGAGACGTACCTCTCTGGACTACATGAAAAGAGACATAGAGGAGCTCTCTGAGCATGTGGCCCAGGCTGGTATGACCTGACCTTGAGTAGCATCTTACCCTCACCAAGAATGATGCCTCAATATGAAGATAAGATGACCAATTTCAACAATTGGCTTAAGTATTGGTGTCATTCAAAGGGGATCCAATGCCTGTCAGCCTGGGATGACATGCTCGACAAGCCACGATGCTTCGCTAGGGATGGCTTGCATCTGTCACCCCTGGGCTTTCGGATATTGGCAAAGGCTCTTGCTACCCTCATAGTGCCTTTTTTAGGCAAGGCTCAAAAGACAAACCCACCTCCATAGGTATCACAAGGGATAATAAACTAAGAGTAATGCTACTCAACGCCAGAAGTCTAAACCTCAAGATGCATGCACTCGAAACTCTCCTTAGCATGGAGAACATCGATATCTGTGCAGTAACAGAAACCTGGTTCAAGCATCCCGAGAGCACCCCAGCAATGCCAGGTTATACCTCATACCATGCTTTTCGGCCCCAAAACTTGGACCAAACCAGAAAAGGAGGGGGAGTATCAATATTCGTCAAAGATATCCACACCTCCAGGTTGGTGGCACAACACGAAGCATCAGAGACTATCCATGTGCAACTAACAGTGGGTAAAACTGCCTTCCAGTTTATAGCCTGCTACAGACCACCCTCCCAAACCCAGGAACCCCACTTGGCCTTCCTGAGAACACTGGAAAATATGAAGGTCTCTCGAAACACCATTATATTGGGTGACTTCAACTACTCAAACATAGACTGGGGGCATTACTATAGCTCCAACACTCTAGCTCAAAGGTTCCTAGAATTTATAAACTCAAACACTATGGAACAACTTGTTACCACTCCCACAAGAGGGGAAAACATACTGGACCTGATCATTACCAACATGGGGACTCTATGCTCCAGACCAGAAGTGTAGCCCTCACTGGTAAGATCAGACCATAAACTAATTACACTGGATATTCACATTCCGACCCCACCCCCTGCCCAGAAAACCACAGTGAAAAACTTCTCTAAAGCAAATTTCACACTCCTCAAAGCCGAGGTGGAATCCTTCAAAGCCCCCGGGACCGTGGAAAATACGGCCCAGACCGCAGAATCCTTTATAAATGCATTCTATGAACACCTTCAGGAATGCATGGATCATGCAATCCCAAATAAAACCAAGACCCAATCCTCCAAAGGCAGACGTCCTGTCTGGTGGACCCCAGCCATAAACAAACTATACAATAGAAGGAGGAAGCTACTACATGATAGAGCAAAATCCCCAAAAGGGAAGGCATCTCTGATCAGTGTTAGCAAAAAACTACGGGCACTCATAAAATCGTCTAAGACCAGCTTCGAGAGAAAAATTGCACAGGACACTAAGGATAATCACAAGGCTTTCTTTAGTTATGTTAGGAACCTGGGTGGGAATTCCCAGATATGCTCAGAATTTGTCCAAAATGACAAAAAATACACCAAACCCACAGACATTGCCAACATCCTAGCTGACAGGTTCAGTGCAAACTTCTCCCCTCCTCCCTGCCAAAAGGGCAAATATCTATCCCAGCAGAGTGCTGCCCCCCCTGACATCTCAGATGCTCAGGTAAGAGCTGCCCTCTCCAAAGCAAAAAACACAGCATCAATGGGACCAGACGGTGTCCCGGGCTGCGTCATACATTAACTCCAAGAAGAGCTAAACCCAAACATAAAACTACTGTTCAATCTCAGCCTTACCACAGGATATGTACCCAAAGAGTGGCGTACAGCAACAGTGGTCCCTCTCCACAAAGGTGGATCCAGGAAACTATCGCCCCATAAGTTTGACTAGCTTGGTCTGCAAAGCTATGTAAAGGATCATCATGGACCGCATAAAAAAAGATATTGGGGACCTACAGACACTAGATCCTACCCAGTTCGGCTTTGTTAAGGGCAGATCCTGCCTCTTAAACCTGGTCGATTTCTTTGAAACAGTTACCAAGGCCATTGACGAGGGGAACGTGGTCCACACAGCCTACCTGGACCTCACAAAAGCCTTCGATACAATATCCCACTCAGGCATTATAGATAAGCTCACCAGCTTAAATATAAACCCCTATGTCACTAGATGGGTTGCAAACTGACTCAAGGACAGAACCCACATGGTTAGAATTGCTGGAGCCATGTCAGACTCCAAGCCAGTTACAAGTGGCATCCCACAAGGCTCAGTCCTGGGACCTCTCCTGTTTGGTATATATTTCTCGGAGGTACAGACCAACATGAAAGGACTGTGGCTGACTAAGTTCGCAGATGACTGCAAACTGGGTGCTATAATCGACTCTCCAGCCGACACAAGCATCCTCCAAAAGGACCTCATAGAAACAGACAACTGGTGCCAGAGCCATGGCCTCAAGCTAAATGCCAAGAAGTGTATAGTCATCCCCTTTGGCAAAAACAACGTGCCCACAAATTACCACATAGGTGGTAATCCATTAAGTACGGAAGAAGTAATTGGGGACCTGGGGACCCAAGTTGATAGCAATCTCTCATTTGACAACCACGTGGCCAAAGTGGTTAGAAAAACATTTTATATAGCCCACCTAATCATGAAGGGATTCACATCTAGATCAGGGGAGGTCATTGTGCCTCTTTACTCATCCCTCATCAGGCCCATAATTGAGTACAATGCTCCTTTTGGGATGTACCTTACCAGACACTTGCAGCAACTGGAAAGACCCCAAAAGTACCTCACCAAGAGGATCAAAGGGCTCAAACAGATGCCATATGCTGCCCAGTTAAAGAAACTCCAGCTCTACTTAGTGGCATATCGCCTGCTCAGAGGCGATCTCCGCCTGACGTATAAAGCCATGTCCAACCCGGAATTAATGGACATGCTGCACCTCAGAAAATCCAAATCCCATCGAGCTACGTGCTCGAGAGACTTGAACCTCAGCACTGAAATAAATAGGACATGCTGGAGGGACAAATTCATAACCCAGAGGCTCCCTTCACTCTGGAATAAAATCCCAGTCCAGGTTAGGCAGAGTCCCTCAATGACTCTCTTCAAGAGGAATCTTGATGAGTGGATGGGAGATAGTAGGTTTACCCCGGGTATCACTTTTGTGTCACTGTTAGACAGAGGCACAGTATACTAACCTCGAAAAAAGGGCATAGCAAAATTAATTTAAAATGGGTGGCGAAAGCCAAACACACTCTGGCTAGGCTTATAAATGCCCTAGGGCAGATAGCCTAGTATGAACCTATGAACCTATGAACTAACATCCTACAGGTTCTGACTATAGCAAACTAGGAGCAGTCATAGAATCCCCAGGATACTAACATCCTACAGGTTTTGACTATAGCAAACTAGGTGCAGTCATAGAATCCCCAGGATACTAACATTCTACAGGTACTGACTATAAGAAACTAGGAGCAGTTATAGAATGCCCAGGATATTAACATCCTACAGGTTCTGACTATATCAAACTAGGAGAGTCATAGAATCCCCAAGATACTAACATCCTACAGGTTCTGACTATAGCAAACTAGGAGAGTCATAGAATCCCCAGGATACTAACATCCTACAGGTTCTGACTATAGCAAACTAGGAGAGTCATAGAATCCCCAGGATAGTAACATGCTACAGGTTCTGACTATAGCAGACTAGGAGTAATATAATCCCCAGGATAGTAACATCCTACAGGTTCTGACTATAGCAAACTGGGATGAGTCATAGAATCCCCAGGATACTAACATCCTACAGGTTCTGACTATAGCAAACTAGGAGCAGTCATAGTATCCCCAGGATACTAACATCCTACAGGTTCTCACTATAACAAACTAGGAACAGTCATAGAATCCCCAGGATACTAACATCCTACAAGTTCTGACTATAACAAACTAGGAGCATTCATAGAATCCCCAGGAAATTAACATCCTACAGGTCTGACTGTAGCAGACTAGGAGAGTCAGAGAATCCCCAGGATACTAACATCCTACAGGTTCTGACTTTAGCAAACTAGGAACAGTCATAGAATCCCAAGGATACTAACACCCTACAGGTTCTGACTATAGCAAACTAGGAAAGTCATAGAATCCCCAGGATACTAGCATCCTACAGGTTCTGAGTATAACAAACTAGGAAAGTCATAGAATCCCCAGGATACTAACATCCTAATAAATAAATAAATATCAAGGTTTGTTTTGGACTTGGGTTATGGAAATTATTATTTGTTTCACATTTTGGTAAATAACTTTGCAAGAGTGCATTTGAATGTGCTAATTAATACACCATTTTGAAGACAGTATTGATAGTTCCAATATGGTGAAAGAACTGCCCCTGTATGTTGTACACATGTACAGATATCAACATTTGTTCTGGACTTAGGTTATGGAAATTATGATTTTTTTCATATTTTGGTAAATAACTTCACAAGGGAGAATCGAAATGTGCTAAGTAACAATTATTTTGAAGACAACATACATAGACAGTACATGCGTAAAAGAACTGTCTATGTATGTTGTATTACGCAGATATCAAAAGTTTGTTTTGGAGTTAGGTTATGGAACTTATGATTTGTTTTCATATTTTGGTAAATAAGTTTGCAAGGGAGCATGTCAGTGTGCCAAATAATACCTCATTTTGAAGACAGTGTTACTCCTTACAACATGGTAAAAAGAACTATGTCATATTGCACTATACAAGCAACATCTACAGATATCACAGTTTACATTGTTTAGTCTTGTAGGATTATGAAAAAAATTATACATTTCCAATACTTATTATTATGCCTTATATCTTTGTAAAGTGGAGCATGGTGATCCACACAAGTGATGCATCATTTTGAATCTGACATTGAGATGCACAACTTCTAGGCTGATATGTAGGCTCTGTCTGTTACAGGTGATGATATGTTATGCTTTGTTTATTTATCAATTATGAGAAATATTATATTAATCATATTTCTGTGAATATCTCTGTAAAGGAGCATCACACAGTAATGGTTACAGTATAATTTTAAAGCTGACATTCATACTAACAAAATAAATACAAATTGTATGGGTCTACATGGTACATTGACAAAGATATTGTGCTTTGCTTTTCCAAAAAGGTAAAATATATGTACAATATCAACATTCCTTGTCAAATATTTAATAATGACTTTGATACACACTATCAACATTTACACTGTTGGAAAGGTCAGTGTCTGCTGAACAACTTTTCCATTTACATTTTTACTCTAGCTCTTATAGTTAAAGAGTTATGAACATTTGTTTCCTATATGGTATTAGAAGTGGATTTTCTGAAAATGAGCTCAGGCTGCACTGTTGTTCCTATGGTGGAGTTAAGCAGGCAGCTTTTTCTGAGCTGCTCCGGAGTGAATGAGTTAAAAACTGAATTTTGTGTATACTTGGGTGATCTTTGTCTAAAATTTATATTTGTTTGATGATCTGAAACATTTAAGTGTGACAAACATGCAAAAAATAAGAAATCAGGAAGGGGCAAATACTTTTCCATTGCACTGTACCTGTCTCTTCCCCAGGTGCTAATTATATCACAGGCAAGGTTTTAGTCTTTAGAATGGGTAATTATTTTGCTGTTTGTTTTGTGGATATCAGAAGTTCCACCAGAGTGGGGTCTGAAAATGCCTTGTATAACAGGCATAGACCTCCCCTCAGCAGACTGTAGGAGACAGAATACAAGGATGGGGCCTTGAGGCAGCCTGCATAGGCCATGTTTCTTATGCCCTACATTCAGTCTCTCAGAAGATCATGTCTCTTTACAGTTAGGGAAACATGTATCAGGTCATTTACACCCACATAGACTATGACTTGAGTCATATTGGTACTTGGGTTTAAGTGAACAGAGTGATTGCATGATATGGTGGATCCTGGCCCCTGACATGAAACTAATTGTGACCTCTTTATCCAGTCTGGTGAGAGTGATTTTGTCTTATGGGCTTGCTAGTTGAGACACAATGAGGTGTGGTTTTATGTGTTGTGATGGTAATAATGACACCAAGACCACTGCTCCCACCACCACATTCACAGTTACTTCAAGTAACAATACCTACTTTATGCCAGTCACCCACGCCAAATTTCTAGGTGTTATCATTGATCAAAACATGAAATTCAATCATTGCCCAAATTATAAAGAAACTACATGAAAAACTCTGAACTCTATACAGGTGTAAAACATACCTTACCAATACTAAGACTATTATTGCTAGAATCCCCCTAATCTTCACACATCTCTGTGCTTCCCCCATTTTCACTAACCTTAACAAATCAGACTTAACTAAATTAAATAACATAACAAAACGTGGATGCAGGGTGCAGTATAGTGCAGTAAAAATGTAAAATAAGCAAAAATAAACTGCACAACAATGTACACGGTCAGAAACTTTAACTTTAATAATCACAGAAAAAATAAAAAAGGTTACCGCTTTCACGACTCACAGGCCCCTTCATCAGACAATTTAAAACAAACTAAAAATCTCTTCTATAGCAGCATCATAATGTCAGCTGATGCAATTGTCTATTTAAAGAAAAACATTCCCAAAATTTTATTTGAATAATAAAACATACTAACATATAGAAAAAATATATAATAACATCTTTATATCTGAGACATCTAAAATGTCTTTGAAATGAAGTACTAAAAAGTGTACAAGTATTTTCATAAAAATTATTTTGAAATAAGAATTATTATAAAAAATATATACAGATGTAGGAAGTATTTATTTATGTTTTAAGGGACGTGCTTTCAAGAATGGTTTTAATGAAAACATACTATTGAGGTCAGGGGGTTTCTCTGCATTACGCAAGAGAATTCATCTCTGCTCAGTGGCCTCTGTTCGATTTTCTAGAGCTCCTCCTCCAATAGTGTCATCAATAACCTGAATATTAAAAATGTTAAATTATGTGAAGAATCTGTCTTTGCAACATGGGTTGCTAGAGCATTCGTTTCCTTTTTATTTTTAATATCTCTAATGTGCTCTAAGATTCTATCCTTGAAGCACCTATTTGTTTTTCCCACATAATACACATGACATTTCTCACAAAATGAGAACTAGACAATGTTTGCAGTTCTGCAATCTGCATAATGATGTAGTGAAATATTAACATTACAAAAGGGATGTCTATAAGTAGCGTTCCTATATATATATATATATATATATATATATATATGTGTGTGTGTGTGTGTGTGTGTGTGTCTGTGTGTGTGTGTGTGTGTGTGTGTGTGTGTGTGTGTGTGTGTGTGTGTGTGTGTGTGTGTGTGCGTGTGTGGCTGCATGCTGAGCATTTCCTGCATGGAAAAGTACCTGTCCTTATAGAAATAGATTTAACAGTGGAAGTAGGTTTATTACAGAGATGTTGCTTCAAAGACTTGTTATTTCTAAATGAAAAGGAGGGGGTAGTACCAATTTTATTCATAAAACCTGGAATATCACGTAGAATGTTCCAATTTTTCTTAATAATTTCATAGTAACTGTCAATATCACTTGAGTATTGAAGGACAACTCTAAAAGTGTCCGTAGTGTTAGAAGAAGGTTAACAGAATCTGGTTCACCTGTTGTGGTATCAAAAAATGGTTTACATGTACTTGACCTCAGAGTCCATGCCTCATTGATTGCCATATCAATATCTAGTTCAGAGTACCCTTGTTCTAGGAATTCTAGTTTAGCTTCTGTGAGAGCTTTTTTAGCATCTATATCATTGTTATGCAAGCGAAGCACTCTACAGATGCAGTTGCAAATAGCATTGTGGAAAAGGTGTCTTTTCTAGTGTTTGGTCTATTAATGACAAAACTTATTAATGAAGATTTGTTTAATTTTTTTTTAATGTAGCCCATCCTCTAATTCCAGCGATATATGGATTACCCAAAATCCATAAAAATAAGTATGTTCCACCTATGAGACCCATCATGGCTGGCACTGGATGGTTCACTGAACCACTATCTATTTTTCTAGAAAATAACTTACAATATTAGATACATGTTATATTATTTTGAAGGATACAAAGTCATTTTTAGAAAGATTATACACTCGGCTTTTGACCATTGACAGTGACTATATTTTGTTACATTAGATGTTGAATCACTTTTTACTATTATCCCTAATGACAAGGGCATTGAAATGATCAGGGAGTTTCTGACTGTCAACAATTGTTATGCTAGTGATAAAGTGACATTGCTCTGTCGTTGTTGAAACTGTTCTTGAAAATAATATTTTCACTTTTGAAAATGAAATTTATTTTCAGAAGATTGGTGTAGCTATGGGCACAGATTGTGCCAATAACTATACCAATTTAGTTCTGGCACAGTGGGAATATACATTTATATTAACAACAACTAATGAGTACTATGATAACATTTTCTGGTATGTCCGGTTTGTGGATGACATTTTTTTGTTATGGAAAGGTGACACACAGGAATTAAATAATTTTGCTGCTTATATGCATAGTACTACTGATTTCTTGAAGTTTACACTTAGATATTCTTATAATGAAATAGAATTTCTAGATGTAATTCCCAAAAAGTCTGAATTGAATGTAATCTCTAGCAGTATTTTTAAGAAACCTACAAGGAAAAATACCCTCCTACACAAAAGAAATATGCACCCGAGACACATTTTTAGAAATGTGCTCAAGGGACAAATCTTTAGAGTGCTTCTCTTGCATAACAATGGTATAGATGCTAAAAAAACTCTAACAGAAGCTAAACTAGAATTCCTAGAATGGGGGTACTCTGAACTAGATATTGATATGGCAATCAATGAAGCATGGACTCTGAGGTCAAGTAGATGTAAACCATTTTTTGATACCACAACAGGTGAACCAGATTCTGTTACACCTTCTTCTAACACTACGGACACCTTTAGGGTTGTCCTTCAATACTCAAGTGATATTGACAGTTACTGTGAAATTATTAAGAAAAATTGGAACATTTACGTGATATTCCAGGTTTTATGAATAAAATTGGCACTACCCCCTCCTTTTCATTTAGAAATAACAAGTCTTTGAGGAGGTGATCTAGAAAATCGGACAGATGCCGCTGAGCAGAGATGGATTCTCTTGCTTAATGCAGAGAAACACCCTGGCCTCAAAAGTATGTTTTCATTAAAACCTTTCTTGAAAGCACGTCCCTTAAAACATAAATAAATACTTCCTATATCTGTATATATTTTTTATAATAATTCTTATTTCAAAATAATTTTTATGAAAATACTTATACTCTTTTTAGTACTTCATTTCATAGATATTTTAGATGTCTCAGATATAAATATGTTATTATATATTTTTTCTATATGTTAGTACGTTTTATTATTCAAATAAAACTTTGGGAATGTTTTTCTTTAAATAGACAATTGCATCAGCTGACATTATGATGCTGCTATATAAGAGATTCTTAGTTTGTTTTAAATTGTCTGATGAAGCGACCTGTGAGTTGTGAAAGAGCTAACCTTTTTTATTTTTTTATTTTTTCTGTGATTATTAAAGTTAAAGTTTCTGACCGTGTACATTGCTCTGCAGTTTATTTTTGCTTATTTAACTAAATTAAATAGATGTTAGAACAAAATGACAAAATTTGCAACCAGTCTTGCCTTTTGATCACATCACTGCCAGGCCCTTAAATAACTCTCTTGGTTAGACCTCCCAGATTTGCTCACTCTTAACCAACTTACAAAGACCCACCAAATAATTCACCAACCTGAAAAAATACCAGCCCTACAAGACCTAATAAACCACTAGTCAAACAAATGTATATTAAGATCCAGTAACAAACCACTAGTCAACATAACCAGAAGCAAAAACAGTGCTAGAGACTCCCTGTATTCCAACCACATTGTTAAAACCTGGAACAATTCTCCCCTTAATTAGGACCACAACCAACAAATTGACCTTTAAAAAGCTTCTTAAATTCCCACTTAACTAGTTCATTGATTTGTACATGTCCTGTCCCAGGCTGAGCAACCCAACATGGCTACCTAGCAAGCAAACTAAACCTACCTCATCTTACGTAGCTATTCTTAGTGGGTACTGTCACCTCTGTCTTCCCTCAGCACATTCATGTTATTGTTTATTTATATATTTTACTTTTTCTTGTGCTACTTTTATATACCCTCTACCCACTATCAGTACTCGTAACATAAATATTTTACTCTTAACCTCTCTGTCTAATACCTCACTATCTGTACCAACACATATTTGCCTTATTATTTCTTGTATTATTTCTTGTAATGTTTTTATTATTGTGGGGCTTTTCTCCCCAGACCTCCACTGAGAATGGGCCACTGGTCCAGTCAGACTTTCGTAGTAAACAAACATAAAAATAAATGAATGAATGAATGAATGAATAAATAAATAAATACATACATTCATTCATTCATTCATACATACATACATACATACATACATAAATATAGTATTGCATACATACATACATACATACATACATACATAAATAAATATAGTCTTGCTTGTGTGCATGTGGAGTTTCAGAGGAATGTGCCTTTGAAGTCTGGGTAACTTATATTTGAGTATCTCCAAATATCTTGGTCTAGCTGTCTGATCCCTTGTAGCTGCAGTGAGTGGCATGTATATCTTGCTGACAACCTGGTTGCTGTTTTTTGTATCTGTATGTGAGAGCCTAACCTCGTGTGTCATTGTGTAACTACATCTCTCACATACTGTTTGTCTGTTCCAGAATTCAGTGGTTGCCACTGTACAAAAGACAATTGCTACATTGCCTCAAGATGTCCATGTCCACCAAGCTAGATGCACAGATAGTAGAAAGTGCATGTCCTAATGTGTACTTCACAAGGGATAGGAGTGGAATGTGTTTGTAACCAGAAGAGGGATGGATGCTCACTTGGTGTAATCTACGGCTAACCAGTCTAGCGATGCAGCCCAGCTTCCAAACAAGATGCTTTTAGAGGAGCGATTGTCCTAGGTGCAGTAACAATTTAAATTAGACCTAAATAGCCCAAACTAAATGTGGCAGTGCTGCTCAGTATGCAGTCTAATTGTACGATAATTAGTGCAGGACTGTGGAAAATTTCAGAAGTAGTTTTTATAGGGAAAGTATAACTTTTGGTGATTGTAAATATACAGTACACCTCTCACTGCCACTTCATGAAGAACAGTGTAAGCAAATTTATGGAATTAGGCGATAACCCTTATGTCACATTCTGGATAGCCAGCTAGTTCTCTGACAGGACCCAAATGTTACGAAAGAGGAGACCACATTCACAGAGGCCAGTCATTAGCAGAGTCTCTCAGGGCTATGTGCTGGGTCCACTCCTTTTTGGCATTTATGTTTCAGAAGTCAACGCCAGTATCAAAGCCAGTCTCAAAGTCCTCCAACTGATCACGTTTACAGATGATTGCAAACTAGGATACTAACATCCTACAGTTTCTGACTATAACAAACTAGGAGCAGTCATAGAATCCCCAGGGTACTAACATCCTACAGGTTCTGACTATAACAAACTAGGAAAGTCATAGAATCCCCAGGAAAATAACATCCTATAGGTTCTGACTATAGCAAACTAGGAGCAGTCGTAGAATCCCCCGGATACTAACATCCTACAGGTTCTGACTGTAGCAAACTAGGAGTTATAGAATCCCCCAGGATACTAACAACCTACAGGTTCTGACTGTAGCAAACTAGGAGAATCATAGAATCCCCAGGATACTAACATCCTACAGGTTCTGACTATAACAAACTAGGAGCAGTTATAGAATCCCAAGGATACTAACATCCTACAGGATCTAACTATAGCAAACTAGGAACAGTCATAGAATCCCCAGGATACTAACCTAAACTACACCTAACTACATCTAAAATGCGGCTTTTCAGCGCTTCTGTGGATCCCTAGTGACATCTGCATTGCTTACTGTACTTATTTCCTTGTTTCACTTGAAAGAAAATTACTGTTTGTCATTTTTGCATTTAAGTTACCTGTAACAAATTTCATTTAAGTTACCTGGCACTTGCTCACTAAAGCAATTATATAAGTCAGCACTAAAAAATTAAAAGCACTACACCCTCACAAACTCCCGTTCAGTACCTTGTTCCCCATTGGCCCTTTTTTTTTCAATTATAAAGGAATTCCCAATACTATTCTAGCATGTCCAAAGGTCAGTTGTCAATCTCCTCTCCGGTCCAGCTGGTGAATCTGGGAATCTTGAGGCAATGTTACAACTGCCTCATGTACACAGAGAACCATCTCCTTCTCCCAACAAATTCCAACACATGTGAGAGATGCAACCATATAGCCAAACTGGAGGCTAAGCTCTCTCAACTCAGTACTGGCGAAACCTGTCAGGAGGAGAAGGAAATCACACTCACTACAATTCCAGTCTCACATAGACCTACCACAACAGCAAACCAAACACATAAACACACAAAAACATACTCGGAGGCTCTAAATAAAAATCTGCCTAAGCAGCAGAGACCTCTAAAGCAGACACACAAGCAACCGCTACCCCAAAACAAAACACGTGCAACACATAGCTCAAAAAGCCAGTGTGCTGAACAGTCACAGCCCTTAAGGCTAAAAAACACACCTGATACACTTGTAATAGTTGACTCTATCGTCAGGCACACTGACGTCCCACTCACCAGGCTGAACAAGGAGAAGGTCACGGTGAGCTGCCTGTCGGGCGCTAGTATCCGCCACATAACACAAGCACTCAGGTCACTCCAAGGCAAGTACAAATATGACTCCGTCATTGTCCATGCTGGTGTGAATGACCTGAGATGTACCTCCCTGGACTACATGAAAAGAGACATAGAGGAGCTCTCTGAGCATGTGGCCCAGGCCGGTATGATCCTGACCTTGAGTAGCATCTTACCCTCACCAAGAATGATGCCACAATATGAAGATAAGATGACCAATTTCAACAATTGGCTTAAGTATTGGTGTCATTCAAAGGGGATCCAATGCCTGTCAGCCTGGGATGACATGCTCGACAAGCCACGATGCTTCACTAGGGATGGCTTGCACCTGTCACCCCTGGGTTTTCGGATATTGGCAAAGGCTCTTGCTAGCCCCATAGTGCCTTTTTTAGGCAAGGCTCAAAAGACAAACCCACCTCCATAGGTATCACAAGGGATAATAAACTAAGAGTAATGCTACTCAACGCCAGAAGTCTAAACCTCAAGATGCATGCACTCGAAACTCTCCTTAGCATGGAGAACATCGATATCTGTGCAGTAACAGAAACCTGGTTCAAGGATACCGAGAGCACCCCAGCAATGCCAGGTTATACCTCATACCATGCTTTTTTGGCCCCAAAACTTGGACCAAACCAGAAAAGGAGGGGGAGTATCAATATTCGTCAAAGATATCCACACCTCCAGGTTGGTGGCACAACACAAAGCATCAGAGACTATCCATGTGCAACTAACAGTGGGTAAAACTGCCTTCCAGTTTATAGCCTGCTACAGACCACCCTCCCAAACTCAGGAACCCCACTCGGCCTTCCTGAGAACACTGGAAAATATGAAGGTCTCACCAAACACCATTATATTGGGTGACTTCAACTACCCAAACATAGACTGGGGGCATTACTCTAGCTCCAACACCCTAGCTCAAAGGTTCCTAGAATTTATAAACTCAAATGCTATGGAACAACTTGTTACCACTCCCACAAGAGGGGAAAACATACTGGACCTGATCATTACCAACATGGGGACTCTATGCTCCAGACCAGAAGTGTAGCCCTCACTGGTAAGATCAGACCATAAACTAATCTCACTGGATATTCACATTCCGACCCCATCCCCTGCCCAGAAAACCACAGTGAAAAACTTCTCTAAAGCAAATTTCACACTCCTCAAAACCGACGTGGAATCCTTCAAAGCCCCCGGGATCGTGGAAAATACGGCCCAGAACGCAGAATCCTTTATAAATGCATTCTATGAACACCTTCAGGAATGCATGGATCATGTAATCCCAAATAAAACCAAGACCCAATCCTCCAAAGGCAGACGTCCTGTCTGGTGGACCCCAGCCATAAACAAACTATACAATAGAAGGAGGAAGCTACTACATGATAGAGCAAAATCCCAAAAAGGGAAGGCATCTCTGATTAGTGTTAGCAAAAAACTACGGGCACTCATAAAATCGTCTAAGGCCAGCTTCGAGAGAAAAATTGCACAGGACACTAAGGATAATCACAAGGCTTTCTTTAGTTATGTTAGGAACCTGGGTGGGAATTCCCAGATATGCTCAGAATTGGTCCAAAATGACAAAAAAATACACCGAACCCACAGACATTGCCAACGTCCTAGCTGACAGGTTCAGTGCAAACTTCTCCCCTCCTCCCGGCCAAAAGGGCAAATATCTATCCCAGCAGACATCTCAGATGCTCAGGTAAGAGCCACACTCTCCAAAGCAAAAAACACAGCATCAATGGGACCAGACGGTGTCCCGGGCTGCGTCCTACATGAACTCCAAGAAGAGCTAAACCCAAACATAAAACTACTGTTCAATCTCAGCCTTACCACAGGATATGTACCCAAAGAGTGGCGTACAGCAACAGTGGTCCCTCTCCACAAAGGTGGTGCCTCAACGGATCCAGGAAACTATTGCCCCATAAGTCTGACTAGCTTGGTCTGCAAAGCTATGGAAAGGATCGTCATGGACCTCATAAAAAAAGATATTGGGGACCTACAGACACTAGATCCTACCCAGTTCGGCTTTGTTAAGGGCAGATCCTGCCTCTTAAACCTGGTTGATTTCTTTGAAACAGTTACCAAGGCCATTGACGAGGGGAACGTGGTCCACACAGACTACCTGGACCTCGCAAAAGCCTTCGATACAACATTCCACTCGGTTATTATAGATAAGCTCACCAGCTTAAATATAAACCCCTATGTCACTAGATGGGTTGCAAACTGGCTCAAGGACAGAACCCACATGGTTAGAATTGCTGGAGCCATGTCAGACTCCAAACCAGTTACAAGTGGCATCCCACAAGGCTCAGTCCTGGGACCTCTCCTGTTCGGTATATATTTCTCGGAGGTACAGGCCAACACGGAAGGACTGTGGCTGACCAAGTTCGCAGATGACTGCAAACTGGCTATAATCGACTCTCCAGCCGACACAAGCATCCTCCAAAAGGGCCTCATAGAAACAGACAACTGGTGCCAGAGCCATGGCCTCAAGCTAAATGCCAAGAAGTGTATAGTCATCCCCTTTGGCAAAAACAACGTGCCCACAAATTACCACATAGGTAGTAATCCATTAAGTACGGAAGAAGTAATTAGGGACCTGGGGACCCAAGTTGATAGCAATCTCTCATTTGACAACCACGTGGCCAAAGTGGTTAGAAAAACATTTTATATAGCCCACCTAATCATGAAGGGATTCACATCTAGATCAGGGGAGGTCATCGTGCCTCTTTACTCATCCCTCATCAGGCCCATAATTGAGTACAATGATCCTTTTGGGATGTACCTTACCAGACACTTGCAGCAACTGGAAAGACCCCAAAAGTACCTCACCAAGAGGATCAAAGGGCTCAAACAGATGCCATATGCTGCCCAGTTAAAGAAACTCCAGCTCTACTCAGTGGCATACCGCCTGCTCAGAGGCGGTCTGCGCCTGATGTATAAAGCCATGTCCAACCCGGAATTAATGGACATGCTGCACCTCAGAAAATCCAAATCCCATCGAGCTACGTGCTCGAGAGACTTGAACCTCAGCATTGAAATAAATAGGACATGCTGGAGGGACAGATTCATAACCCAGAGGCTCCCTTCACTCTGGAATAAAATCCCAGTCCAGGTTAGGCAGAGTCCCTCAATGACTCTCTTCAAGAGGAATCTTGATGAGTGGATGGGAGATAGTAGGTTTACCCCGGGTATCACTTTTGTGTCACTGTTAGACAGAGGCACAGTAAACTAACCTCGAAAAAAGGGCATAGCAAAATTAATTTAAAATGGGTGGCGAAAGCCAAACACACTCTGGCTAGGCTTATAAATGCCCTAGGGCAGATAGCCTAGTATGAACCAACATCCTACAGGTTCTGACTATAGCAAACTAGGAGCAGTCATAGAATCCCCAGGATACTAACATCCTACAGGTTTTGACTATAGCAAACTAGGAGCAGTCATAGAATCCCCAGGATACTAACATCCTACAGGTTCTGACTATAGGAAACTAGGAGAGCCATAGAATCTCTAGGATACTAACATCCTACAGGTTCTGACTATAGGAAACTAAAAGAGCCATAGAATCCCTAGGATACTAACATCCTACAGGTTCTGAGTATAGGAAAATAGGAGAGTCATAGAATCCCCAGGATACTAACATCCTACAGGTTGTGACTGTAGCAAACTAGGAGAGTCATAGAATCCCCAAGATACTAACATCCTACAGGTTCTGAGTATAGGAAACTAGGAGAGTCATAGAATCCCCAGGATAATAACATCCTACAGGTTCTGATTATAACAAACTAGGAGAGTCATAAAATCCCCAGGATACTAACAACCTACAGGTTCTGACTATATCAAACTAGGAGCTGTCATAGAATCTCCAGGATACTAACATCCTACAGGTTCTAACTATAGCAAACTAGGAGAGTCATAGAATCCCCCAGGATACTAACATCCTACAGGTTCTGACTATATCAAACTAGGAAAGCCATAGAATCCCCAGGATACTAACATCCTACAGGTTCTAACTATAGCAAACTAGGAGAGTCATAGAATCCCCAGGGTACGAACATCCTACAGGTTCTGACTATAGCAAACTGGGAGAGTCATAGAATCTCCCCGGATACTAACATCCTACAAGTTCTGACTATAGCAAACTAGGAGCAGTCATGGAATCCCAAGGATACTAACATCATACAGGTTCTGACTATAGCAAACTAGGAGCAGTCATAGAAACCGCAGGACACTAACAGCCTACAGTTTCTGATTATCACAAACTAGGAGAGTCATAGAACCCCCAGGATGCTAACATCCTACAGGTTCTGACTATAACAAACTAGGAGCAGTCATAGAATCCCTAAGATACTAAAATCCACCAGGATCTGACTATAGCAAACTAGGAGCCGTCATAGAAACCCCAGGATGCTGACATCCTACAGGTTCTGACTATCGCAAACTAGGAAAGCCATAGAATCCCCAGGATACTAACATCCTACAGGTTCTGACTATATCATACTAGGAGCAGTCATAGAATCCCCAGGATACAAACATCCTACAGTTTCTGACTATAGCAAACTAGGAACAGTCACAGAATCCCCAGGATACTACCATCCTACAGGTTGTGACTATAGCAAACTAGAAGAGTCATAGAATCCCGGGGCTACTAACATCCTACAGGTTCTGGCTGTAGCAAAGTAGGAGCAGTCATAGAATCCCCAGGATACTAACATCCTACAGGTTCTGACTATAGCAAACTAGGAGAGTCATAGAATCCCCGGGCTACTAACATCCTACAGGGTCTGACTATAGCAAACTAGGAGAGTCATAGAATCCCCAGGATACTAACATTCTACAGGTTCTGACTATAACAAACTAGGACCAGTCCTAGAATCCCCATTATGCTAACATCCTGCAGGTTCTGACTATAGCAAACTAGGAGCAGTCATAGAATCCCCAGGATACTAACATCCTACAGGTTCTGACTATAACAAACTAGGAGCAGTCATAGAATCCCTGAGGATACTAACATCCTACAGGTTCTGACTATAGGAAACTAGGAGCAGTCATATAATCCCCAGGATACTAACATCCTACAGGTTCTGACTATAACAAACTAGGAGAGTCATAGAATCCCCCAGGATACTAACATCCTACAGGTTCTGACAATAGGAAATTAGGAGAGTCATAGAATCCCCAGGATACTAAAATCCTACAAGATCTGACTATAGCAAACTAACAGCCATCATAGAATCCCCAGGATACTAACATCCTACAGGTTCTGACTATAACAAACTCGGATAGTCATAAAATCCCCAGGATACTAACATCCTACAGATTTTGACTATATCAAACTAGGAGAGTCATAGAATCCCCAGGATACTAACAACCTACAGGTTCTGACTATATCAAACTAGGAGCCGTCATAGAATCCCCATGATACTAACATCCTACAGGTTCTAACTATAGCAAACTAGGAGAGTCATAGAATCCCCCAGGATACTAACATCCTACAGGTTCTGATGATATCAAATTAGGAAAGCCATAGAATCCCCAGGATACTAACATCCTACAGGTTCTAACTATAGCAAACTAGGAGAGTCATAGAGTCCCCCAGGATACCAACATCCTACAGGTTCTAACTATAGCAAACTAGGAGAGTCATAGAATCCCCCAGCATACCAACATCCTACAGGTTCTAACTATAGCAAACTAGGAGAGTCATAGAATCCCCAGGATACTAACATCCTACAGGGTCTGACTATAGCAAACTAGGAGAGCCATAGAATCCCCCAGGATGCTAACATCCTACAGGTTCTGAAGTTAACAAACTAGGAGTGTCATAGAATCCCCAGAGTACTAACATCCTACAGGTTTTGACTATAGCAAATTAGGAGAGTCATAGAATCCCCCCAGATACTAACGTCCTACAGGTTCTGAATATAACAAACTTGGAGTGTCATAGAATCCCCAGGGTACTAACATCCTACAGGTTCTGACTATAGCAAACAAGGAGAAGTCATAGAATCCCCTGGGATACTAACATCCTACAGATTCTGACTATAGCAAACTAGGAGCAGTCATAGAATCCCAAGGATGCTAACATCCTACAGGTTCTGACTATAGAAAACTGGGAGCAGTCATAGAAACCTCAGGATACTAACATCTTACAGCTTCTGATTATCACAAACTAGGAGAGTCATAGAATGCCCAGGATGCTAACATCCTACAGGTTCTGACTATAACAAACTAGGAGGAGTTATAGAATCCCCAAGATACTAAAATCCTACAGGTTCTGACTATAGCAAACTAGGAGCCGTCATAGAAACCCCAGGATGTCCTTCAAGGTTGGTTCTGCAGTCCTTACATATGGGTTGTCCTGCCTCAGGCAGCCCTTCGGTTGGCCGGATTCCAAAGTCTGGGTCCGTCGGCTGATGTCGCCCCTTTCCCGATGTCAGAGCCTGGGGTATAAAAGCGTCAGCCGACGCCATCTTCCCAGTCTTTCTTGGCGTGGTGCCCGAAGCAGAAGCAGTTTGCAAGTGCCGGTCGGCCACCTCCTGTAACTTCAGCTACCGAAGACTTCAAAAGCTAAGTACCCCATTGGGGACTCTTTCTTGCCTCAGCCGATGTCAGATAAAGTTAATAATTGCTTAACTTGTGGGAAACAAATACCTCATAAGGATTTCCACTCTTACTGCCTCCCCTGCCTAGGCCCAGACCACGACGTCTCGGCCTGTTCAGCCTGTGCTTCCTTCAATTGACGCACTCTTAGGCGTCGGGCTGAGTTTGCAGAGGAATTTTTGGGGGCTAGTTTCTGTTACAATATGCCGTCGGAGACTCCGACTTCTCATTTAACCAAAAAACGGAAGGACAAGGACCGACACACGCGGACCGTGGTTTTGGCTGAAACCACGCCTAGGCCTACCGCGAGTGTCTCAGTTTCGGCTGAAACCGAGTCCTTGGTACTTCCGACCATCGAAACCGCACAACCGACAACCTCGGCCCTGGAGGCCACTTCTGAGTCAGTTATAGAATTTCCTTCAGAAACCGGTGTTCAAGAAACATCCGACACCATTTCTCTAGACAAAACTATGCCAGCACGTGGTGCAGCCAGGCCTCCTGCATCCATGTCCATTAAGGCATTCACAAAGGCTAAAGCTGCTAAACAGCCAAAATCTTTGCCTCCCAAGGCTATTCCTCAGGGATCCACTACAGGTTCACAGATTCTAAGCTTAGCTGAGGACCTTATTTCCTTAATTAGGGGCTCTCAGCCACATCCGGACAGGGGCTCTCAACCTCCTCTAGACAAAAGGCCCAGTGTTGAGCCCACTGATCCCCAGTCCTCTGATGAGGCCTCAGATGGCTCTGCTCTATCGGACTACCAGGAGGAGGCCTTTTTGGCCTACGAGGATTCTGATGCAGAGGAATCTATTCCCTCGGCCTCCCCTCCTGAAGAGCTGTCCTTTGGGGAGACCCTTCACTCCATGAGAGAGCATTTCAAATGGCAGGGCCAGGAATTCTCTGATTCCAGGAAGAGATTAAGGACTTTTTTGAATTTACCTCAGCATAGACCTTTGGCTATTCCTCCTGTTTTGAGTGTCATTGATGATGTGTACTCTTGAGTCTAGCATAACCCCTGACACCCTTCCTCCGGCTCCTGTCAAACCCGATAGGTACTACAGGGTCCCAGACTCACATCATTTCCTTTACAAGGCCCACTCTGCTGATCCAGAAACTATTTCCCAGGGCTCTAAAGGGGTTGCAACTGCCACTACTAAAAATCCACTCCCCTCTGAAAGGGAGTCCAGGGCTTTAGAGAGATGGGGTAAAAAAGTGTATACTTCTGCCACTCTTTCTATGAGGGCATTAAATTGTCAATTCCATATGATACAGTACCAAGAGTATTTGTTAGATGAATTGCATAAAAAACTGTCTTCACCTGAACCCCTAGATCACAAATCACTTCAGGATCTGGTACATAACTCCCAACAGGTTAGCAACCATTTCTTGCAGTGTGGTTATGATGCATTGGAAGCTTCATGTAGGTCAGCAATGACAGGTGCAGTCATACGTAGACATGCTTGGCTGAAGGAACAATCTCTGCCAGATCATGTTAAAGCAAAGCTTCTGGATGCTACACTGGAAAAGCAAAAGTTATTTGGCTCCACTGCTCAGGAGGTCTTAAAGAAATTTGAGGAAAAGGCAAAATCTGTACAAACAGTCAAAGAATTTCTCCAAGTCCAACCATCAAGATTCAGCAGAAATTGGCCTTCTAAGAATTGGTCCTTTCCAGACACAGAGAGATTTCAAAGAGGCAAGAACAGGTGTGCCAGAGGTAGAGGGCAAGCTAGAGGCTCCTACAGAGGCCGTCAATTGCAGCCTCCTAACCAGAGAGGTAGTGCAGGACCTACAACTGCTGCACAAGGACAGACTCAATGACTTTACCTTGACCCCGCCAACCAGGGCTCAATTGGAAGCACCTTTGGGCGGAAAGCTTTCTTTATTCTCAGAAAATTGGCACAGTATTACAAGGGACAAATGGACACTGCAAATAATAGACAAAGGATACAGGTTCCATTTTCACACATTACCAAAAAGAAAAGGCATGCCAAACCTGCCACCGAATCAAAGGGCAGAGGCTTTGAAACAAATCTCCAACCTAATGCAAATGAAAGCTATAGAAAAGGTTCCTCTTTCAGAACAAGGCCAAGGATTTTATTTCAGACTATTCCTTGTCCCAAGAAAAGAAAAACAATGGAGGCCTATTCTCGACTTGTCCGCACTGAATACTTATCTCATTGTGCCAAAATTCAAAATGCTGACTCTACAGCAGCTCCTTCCCATGCTGGGCAAAGGGGTCTTGGCTGGTAACTCTAGACCTCAAGGAGGCATACCTGCATGTCCCTATCAGACAAAGTTGCAGAAGACACCTCAGATTTCTTGTAGGTTCAGAGCATTATCAATTCTCAGCATTGCCCTTTGGCTTATCTACTGCACCCAGAGTATTCACGAAATGCCTGGCATCAGTAATTGCACACTGCAGACTTCAGGGGATTCAAATATACCCATATCTGGACGACTGCCTTATACAAGCGGACAGCCAACAAACTTTGGTAAAACACTTGAATTATGCCATCCGCCTACTTCAGGCCTTGGGATATACAGTCAACATTCACAAATCAAGACTTGTTCCATCCCAAAGAATAACTTTTTTGGGTGCGAAACTAGATACATCCACCCAAATTGCTTTTCTCACAGAAGAAAAACAAAGACAACTACCAGATTACTTCGAAAACCTGACAAAACAAACTCAGATGACTGCAAGGAAAATCCTGCAGGCCCTGGGTTACATGGCATCTTGCATTCTTCTGATTCCACAAGCAAGGCTGCATATGAGGAAACTACAATGGTGCCTAAGGAATTTATGGACTCAGCACAGTCACAGCTTAGAAGCTTTGATACCACTCATTCCATGCCTTCAAAAGGAATTTCTGTGTTGGGCTCAAGCAAGCCAGTCAAAAAGGGGTCTGCCCTTCAGCAAACCAATAGCCAGCCAAACCATTACAACAGACGCTTCAGACCACGGATGGGGAGCACACATGGAGGGCAGATGCATTCAAGGACTATGGTCACAAAAAGAACTACGCATGCACATAAACTAAAAGGAAATGCTGGCAGTCATATATGCAATCGAGGCCTACAAACTCTTTCTGCATCAAGGCCACCAACTAATAAGGACAGACAATACCACAGTTATGTGGTACATAAACAAGCAAGGAGGTACCCATTCCTACCCTCTTTGCAGGCTGGCAATGAATCTTTGGGAACTTTCCCTGAAACTCAATATAGAACTGCAATCCCAGTTTGTGCCAGGAAAAGACAATATACTGGCGGACAGCCTAAGCAGAAATATCATGGATCCACACGAATGGATGCTGCACCCAGACATCTTCCTTCAGATAACACAATCATGGGGGAGGTCGGACATAGATCTTTTTGCCTCCCACCACAACCATCAGCTGAAGAAATTCTGCTCAAGGACATACCACCCACAAGCATGGAAAGTGGAGCTCTCTTTCAGCTGGAAAACTCTAACAGTGTATGCATTTCCACCTCTTCCATTAATGACCAAGGTCTTACTGAAGATCAGGACAGAGCAGCCAAAAGTGATTCTGATAGCTCCGGACTGGCCAAGACAGCACTGGTACCCACTCTTAAAGAGCATGTCACGCACGAAACAGTGGCCTCTTCCTCAATGGCCACTTCTTCTGACACAGCACAATTACAAAACTCTGCACTCCAGCCTGAAAACCTTGCAGCTGACAGCCTGGAGAATACCTTGACTCCTCACCAGGATAAGCTATCCAAGAGAGTGAAGGATATCATCATGGAAGCTTGACCTTCCACAAGAAAGGCATATTCAGCAAAATGGAAAAGATTTTGCACTTGGAGCACCACAAAGGGCCTAAATGCGACAGTGATAAACATGGCACATATCCTGGAATACTTGGCAGAAATGCTCCACAATGGCCTTTCTTACTCTTCCATAAAAATTCATGCTTCAGCAATTTCAGCAGAATACAACACTGATCCACCTGTCTTCTCTCATCCTCTCCTAAGGCAGTTTCTAAGAGGAATTAAAAACATCAATCCTCCAAGGAAACCACCAGTGCCTACATGGGACCTTAACTTCATGTTGGAAAAATTAACTCTACCTCCCTTTGAACCAGCAGCATCTTCAGAACTACAGTTCCTGTACTGGAAGACTGCCTTCCTTCTGGCCATAACCTCAGCAAGAAGAGTATCTGAGTTGCAGGCCCTCATAGCAGTACAACCATTTCTTATTTTTCATCAGGACAGAGTCTCATTGAGAACCAATCCTTCATTCATGCCAAAGGTGGTATCCAGGGTCTGATTGAACCAAGCTATTCACCTGCCTACCTTCTTTCCAAATCCACAAAACAAAGGGGAGAAACTTCTGCATACCCTGGACATTCACAGACAGTTGCACTACTACTTGGACAGAACAAAAACTTGCAGAAAAACTGACCAGCTGTTTGTAGCATATGCTGCTGGTGTACAAGGAAAAGCAATTTCCAAACAGACAATTTCAAAATGGATAGGGAATTGCATTCGATTCTGTTACTCTTTTCATGGCAAAACTGTGCCAGCTAACATTAGACCTCATTCCACCAGAGCCACAGCCACCTCCACAGCCTTCTTAAGAGGGGTGGCTACCAAGGACATTTTAGAAGCTGCTACATGGAGCTCCGTGCATACATTTTCCAAGTATTACAACTTACCCTTATATTCCAGATCCAGAGCAGGCTTTGCTATGGCAGTCCTGCAGGGCATTTTAGCTACACCATCCTTTTCTTAGATTCTACCACCCCCAGATTGGCTATGGTATTCTACCCATATGTAAGGACTGCAGATGCATCCTTGAAGGACATAGTACAGTTTTGTACCTACCATAAATGTAGATGTCCAATAGGTATGCATCTGCAGTCAGGTTTACCCTCCCTCCTTCCCCTCTGTGGTATTTCTTGGGTACTTATCCCTCTCATAGCTAGCTGGGGTTATCTATTATGGTGTACTTGTTTTATATTTCTGTGCATGTTTGGAATTTATTGCATCTCTCCAAATTTAGCCTTCCTTAGAGGGCACCTGGCATCTGGGGCAAGAAAAACTGAGGAAGATGGCGTCGGCTGATGCTTTTATACCCTAGGCGCTCTGACGTTGGGGAAAGGGCAATATCAGCCGACGCCGGACCCAGACTTTGGAATCCGGCCGACCGAAGGGCTGCCTGAGGCAGGACAACCCATATGTAAGGACTGCAGATGCATACCTATCGGACATCTACATTTATGGTAGGTACAAAACTGTACTATACTAACATCCTACAGGTTCTGACTATCGCAAACTAGGAAAGCCATAGAATCCCCAGGATACTAACATCCTACAGGTTCTGACTGTAGCAAACTAGGAGAGTCATAGAATCCTCTGGATACTAACATCCTACAGGTTCTGACTATATCATACTAGGAGCAGTCATAGAATCCCCAGGATACAAACATCCTACAGTTTCTGACTATAGCAAACTAGGAACAGTCATAGAATCCCCAGGATACTACCATCCTACAGGTTGTGACTATAGCAAACTAGAAGAGTCATAGAATCCCCGGGCTCCTAACATCCTTCAGAGTCTGATTATAGCAAACTAGGAGAGTCATAGAACCCCCAGGATACTAACATCCTACAGGTTCTGGCTGTAGCAAAGTAGGAGCAGTCATAGCATCCCCAGGATACTAACATCCTACAGGTTGTGACTGTAGCAAATTAGGAGAGTCATAGAATCCCCAGGATACTAACATCCTACAGGTTCTGACTATAGGAAACTAGGAGCAGTCATAGAATCCCGAGGATACTAACATCCTACAGGTTCTGACTATAACAAATTAGGAGAGTCATAGAATCCCCCAGGATACTAACATCCTACAGGTTCTGACTATAGGAAACTAGGAGAGTCATAGAATCCCTAGGATACTAACATCCTACAGGTTCTGAGTATAGGAAACTAGGAGAGTCATAGAATCCTCAGGATACTAACTTCCTATAGGTTCTGACTACAGGAAACTAGGAGAGTCATAAAATCCCCAGGATACTAACATCCTACAGATTTTGACTGTATCAAACTAGGAGCCGTCATAGAATCCCCAGGATACTAACATCCTACAGGTTCTGACTATAGGAAACTAGGAGCAGTCATAGAATCCCCAGGAGACTAACATCCTACAGGTTCTGACTACAGGGAACTAGGAGAGTCATAGAAACCCCAGAATACTAACATCCTACAGGTTCTGACTATAGCAAACTAGGAGCAGTCATAGAGTCCCCAGGATACTAACATCCTACAGGTTCTGACTATAGCAAACTAGGAGCAGTCATAGAATCCCCAGGATACTAACATCCTACAGGTTCTGACTATAGGAAACTAGGAGAGCCATAGAATCTCTAGGATACTAACATCCTACAGGTTCTGACTATAGCAGACTAGGAGAGGCATAGAATCCCCAAGATACTAACATCCTACAGGTTCTGCATATAGGAAACTAGGAGAGTCATAGAATCCCCAGGATACTAACATCCTACAGGTTCTGAGTATAGGAAACTAGGAGAGTCATAGAATCCCCAGGATACTAACTTCCTATAGGTTCTGACTACAGGAAACTAGGAGAGTCAAAAAATCCCCAGGATACGAACATCCTACAGATTTTGACTGTATCAAACTAGGAGAGTCATAGAATCCCCAGGATACTAACAACCTACAGGTTCTGACTATATCAAACTAGGAGCCATCATAGAATCCCCAGGATACTAACATGCTACACGTTCTGACGATATCAATCTAGGAAAGCCATAGAATCCCCAGGATACTAACATCCTACAGGTTCTGAATATAACAAACTAGGAGAGTTATAGAATCCCCCAGGATACCAACATCCTACAGGTTCTAACTATAGCAAACTAGGAGAGTCATAGAATCCCCAGGATACTAACATCCTACAGGTTCTAACTATAGCAAACTAGGAGAGTCATAGAATCCCCCAGGATACCAACATCCTACAGGTTCTAACTATATCAATCTAGGAAAGCCATAGAATCCCCAGGATACTAACATCCTACAGGTTCTAACTATAGCAAACTAGGAGAGTCATAGAATCCCCAGGATACTAACATCCTACAGGGTCTGACTATAGCAGACTAGGAGAGCCATAGAATCCCCCAGGAAACTAACATCCTACAGGTTCTGAATATAACAAACTAGGAGTGTCATAGAATCCCTAGGGTACTAACATCCTACAGGTTTTGACTATAGCAGACTAGGAGAGCCATAGAATCCCCCAGGATACTAACATCCTACATGTTCTGAATATAACAAACTAGGAGTGTCATAGAATCCCCAGGGTACGAACATCCTACAGGTTCTGACTATAGCAAACTGGGAGAGTCATAGAATCTCCCCGGATACTAACATCCTACAAGTTCTGACTATAGCAAACTAGGAGCAGTCATGGAATCCCAAGGATACTAACATCATACAGGTTCTGACTATAGCAAACTAGGAGCAGTCATAGAAACCGCAGGACACTAACAGCCTACAGTTTCTGATTATCACAAACTAGGAGAGTCATAGAATCCCCAAGATACTAAAATCCTACAGGTTCTGACTATAGCAAACTAGGAGCCGTCATAGAAACCCCAGGATGCTGACATCCTACAGGTTCTGACTATCGCAAACTAGGAAAGCCATAGAATCCCCAGGATACTAACATCCTACAGGTTCTGACTGTAGCAAACTAGGAGAGTCATAGAATCCTCTGGATACTAACATCCTACAGGTTCTGACTATATCATACTAGGAGCAGTCATAGAATCCCCAAGATACTAACATCCTACAGGTTCTGACTGTAGCAAACTAGGAACAGTCATAGAATCCCCCGGATACTAACATCCTACAAGTTGTGACTATAGCAAACTAGGAGAGTCATAGAATCCCTGGGCTCCTATCATCCTTCAGAGTCTGACTGTAGCAAACTAGGAGAGTCATAGAATCCCCAGGATACTAACATCCTACAGGTTCTGGCTGTAGCAAAGTAGGAGCAGTAGCATCCCCAGGATACTAGCATCCTACAGGGTCTGACTATAGCAAACTAGGAGAGCGATAGAATCCCTAGGATACTAACATCCTACAGATTCTGACTATAACAAACTAGGAGAGTCATAGAATCCCCAGGATACTAACATCCTACAGGTTCTGACTATAGGAAACTAGGAGCAGTCATAGAATCTCCAGGATACTAACATCCTACAGGTTCTGACTATAACAAACTAGGAGAGTCATAGAATCCCCCAGGATACTAACATCCTACAGGTTCTGACAATAAGAAACTAGGAGAGTCATAGAATCCCCAGGATACTAACATCCTACAGGACCTGACTATAGCAAACTAGGAGCAGTCATAGAATCCCCAGGATACTAACATCCTACAGGTTCTGACTATAGGAAACTAGGAGAGTCATAGAATCCCTAGGATACTAACATCCTACAGGTTCTGAGTATAGGAAACTAGGAGAGTCATAGAATCCCCAGGATACTAACTTCCTACAGGTTCTGACTACAGGAAACTAGGAGAGTCATAGTATCCCCAGGATACTAACATCCTACAGGTTCTGAGTATAGGAAACTAGCAGAGTCATAGAATCCCCAGGTTACTAACATTCTACAGGTTCTGAGTATAGGAAACTAGGATAGTCATAAAATCCCCAGGATGCTAACAACCTACAGGTTCTGACTTTATCAAACTAGGAGCCATCATAGATTCCCCAGGATACTAACATCCTACAGGTTCTGACTATAGCAAACTAGGAGCCGTCATAGAATCCCCAGGATACTAACATCCTACAGGTTCTAACTATAGCAAACTAGGAGAGTCATAGAATCCCCCAGGATACTAACATCCTACAGGTTCTGACTATATCAAACTAGGAAAGCCATAGAATCCCCAGGATACTAACATCCTACAGGTTCTAACTATAGCAAACTAGGAGAGTCATAGAATCCCCCAGCATACCAACATCCTACAGGTTCTAACTATAGCAAACTAGGAGAGTCATAGAATCCCCAGGACACTAACATCCTACAGGGTCTGACTATAGCAGACTAGGAGAGCCATAGAATCCCCCAGGATACTAACATCCTACATGTTCTGAATATAACAAACTAGGAGTGTCATAGAATCCCCAGGGTACCAACCATACCTCTCAACCTGGAAACATCAAAAATCTGGACAAGGCCCATGAAAAATAGGTACAAATCTGTACGCTGATTAACATATAATTTGCATACATAATTATGTAACCCCACCCACTCCAGTGGAATTGTGGGATGTCAACGTTCAAACGCAAACTGAAGAACAGATAACCAAAAATGGCACCAGAGTCCCCCTGCAGCCATTGCAATGTACCATTACCTGGTTAATTTGCCCTATTTACCATAAACACTATAATGTGCTTACTGCTTTACTTCTACAATATTTGGATTAATTTAAAAAGTTTATTTTATATTTTATAGCATAAACACTACTAGACCTCTGCTAAACAAAGCAATACAGTCTCACAATGAAAATAGACTTAGCATTATAACTACTCTGCCCTTGAAACTCACATTCATTGAAACAGCATTGAAACCCACAAAGAAAATGCATCTGGCCAGTGGTAAGATTAGCTTTGGGCTGTTTTCAAATCATAGGCCCCCTTGTACACAAAACATTACATGTGTTTTGATACATCTTCCGGACAATATTAAATTATATTCCTTGTATAATACAGCATACTTGCTACAGCGCGTTTTAAATTTATTGTTTTGAACACCTTTACTGTAAGCAATGAAACAAAGTGCATGAACCAATATTTGACTAAACTGCCCAGTTCAGAACATTTCCATCATAAAAGTATGAATAATGTCTACAATCCACCAGTATCAGTAAATATGCACAATCTCTGCAGAAGTAAAAGTCACATAATATTTCCACATTAAAGAGATATGTAACCAATGAAGAGGTTGCTGCTAGCAAACAACTTAATATTTCATTGTTTCATCTACAAATAACATGCCTGTTGCCCTTGAGATATAAATTGCCTATGTTGCATAATAAAATAATAAGCTAGTAATATTACAACAGGGAATTGATGGTAAACTGTTAACAGGCTCATAATTACTAGCCATCTCTGCCAAAGAGAACATTCTCAGGACCGCAAAGTACAAGAGAGTACAGTATCAGCAATCTGCATGCTGTGGGAGTAGAACCCACAGCCTTCTATTTCAAAAGTAAGTATTCGACCCATCATACTACTGAGTCTACTGACAACACAAACACACTTACTATAAACAACACTATACTCATCTCCCCCTGAAGACCTATCCAGCATAAGAAATCTGGAAATAACCAAAAATTTATTGGGAAGACCAAAACAAGGGACACATTTTAAAGATTGCTTGTATGATAGTATAAAATGTTTTGTGTTACCAAGCATGCATTTCCTGAAAGACAGGAAGACTGAAACTTAAATGGCAATGATTATTTAGTGAATTTAGTTCTCATTGTATTTGCCAGAAAACAAAATTTTTTAAGAGAAACAGACCAAAAGTATTTGAGCCAACATTCCAGACAGTCTCTCAGACACTTTCTGCTGCAGCTGTTAAGTAAACCAAAAGCAGTTTGTTAAATAAGTAAAGCACACATTGGGTTTTATATTATTTCAATTGAAACCTGACCTTTAGCCAGAAACGTGTTTTCTGTTGAAGAAAGAAAACTAGCACCTGCACTCCAGTAGAACCATGGCTAGCTCAACTGGTGATCTGGCACCCTGTGCAGATGCCCAAACAACTTGATTCCTTTTTCAGCACAAAGTCAGGGAGCAAAGAAAAAAAAGTCTACTACACATTCACCTCACAAGAACCTTTATGGATTTATGCCAACATTGCTGCCACAGCCAGGAACAGAAACCTTGTACACACAGCTAGTCTTCCAACCCAAGTACCAACAGGCCTACTAAAAAGTCAACGCTGAAGCCGCAAAACAGAAATAAAACAATCAAAGCTTGGGAATCACAAAAACAAAATGCCGAAATACAGCATTGACCTTAAAAAAATGGTTACATATAAAGACACGTGGAGAATCAAAACTCGTCTCTTCCATAAACATACAAACTCACTTACAGCGGCATTAACTACATAACATATGTGAAAGCAGCAGGACTCCCTTTAAATACAGCTAAAGGATTTACACTAGCTCGCAATCGCAAAGCAGTTCCAAAGCCCCCGAACAACAGCGAACAGTAACTAGTCCCAACAGCATGGTGTGCGTCTAAGTCTAAAAAAACAAGTAATTGAAGTACAGTACAGCTGTCTCAGACAGTACCACACACACTTCGTTTCCAATTCTTACCTAATTCTCCAAGTGACTTCATCCCATTCTCGCAGCCTGCAATCGTTAAAGCTAGCCCGTTCTTAGCAGCAAAAAAAAAAAACAAAGCAAGTCCGACTCCTGAACAGTTTAATTCGGCACGGCAGGCAGCAAAAATAAAAAAAACAAAGCAAATCCAGCCTATTTCGGCAGTAAAATAAAGCAAAATACAATGCTTGAACAGAAACTGCCATTAGTGTTGCTGCCTGCATCTGTAATTCCCGCGCACTCGCAGCCAGCCGGAAATGATGATATGAGCTCCTTGAGCTCAATTCCGACTGGCTGATAGCCCTGACTGAGCTGACGTCATCACCCACGTGATGACGTCAGCTCCGACAGCGCGATAAATTCAAAAATAAAAAAGCAAAAACAAAATGAATGAAGGGGTACCACTCGGGAATCGTGGCACCCCTTCATTTGGACCCCAAAACTCGGTAAAATCCGAGTAATTCGGTACGGTTGGGAGGTCTGGTACCAACATCCTACAGGTTTTGACTATAGCAAACTAGGAGAGTCATAGAATCCCCTTGGATACTAACATCCTACAGGTTCTGACTCTAGCAAACTAGGAGCATTGATAGAATCCCCCAGGATACTAACATCCTACAGTTTCTGACTATAGCAATCAAGGATAAGTCATAGAATCCTCTGGGATACTAACATACTACAGGTTCTGACTATAGCAAACTAGGAGCAGTCGTAGAATCCCAAGGATAGTAGCATCCTGCAGGTTCTGACTGTAGCAAACTAGGAGATGTCATAGAATCCCAAGGATACTAACATCCTACAAGTTCTGACTGTAGCAAACTAGGAGCAGTCATAGACATCACAGGATACTAACATCCTACAGATTCTGATTATCACAAACTGGGAGAGTCATAGAATCCCCAGGATGCTAACATCCTACAGGTTCTGACTATAACAAACTAGGAGCAGTTATAGAATCCCCAGGATACTAACATCCTACAGGTTCTGACTATAGCAAACTGGGAGAGTCATAGAATCCTCTGGATACTAGCATCCTACAGGTTCTGACTATATCAAACTAGGAGCAGTCGTAGAATCCCCAGGATAGTAACATCCTACAGGTTCTGACTATAGCAAACTAGGAACAGTCATAGAATCCCCAGGATACTAACATCCTACAGGTTGTGACTACAGCAAACTAGGAGAGTCATAGAATCCGCGGGCTACTAACATCCTACAGGGTCTGACTATAGCAAACTAGGAGAGTCATAGAATCCCCAGGATACTAACATCCTACAGGTTCTGACTATAGCAAACTAGGAACAGTCATAGAATCCCCAGGATACTAACATCCTACAGGTTGTGACTATAGCAAACTAGGAGAGTCATAGAATCCCCGGGCTACTAACATCCTACAGGGTCTGACTATAGCAAATTAGGAGAGTCATAGAATCCCCAGGATACTAACATCCTACAGGTTCTGAATATAACAAACTAGGAACAGTCATAGAATCCCCAGGATACTAACATCCTACAGGTTCTGACTATAGCAAACTAGGAACAGTCATAGAATCCCCAGGATACTAACATCCTACAGGTTGTGACTACAGCAAACTAGGAGAGTCATAGAATCCCCGGGCTACTAACATCCTACAGGGTCTGACTATAGCAAACTAGGAGAGTCATAGAATCCCCAGGATACTAACATCCTACAGGTTCTGACTATAGCAAACTAGGAACAGTCATAGAATCCCCAGGATACTAACATCCTACAGGTTGTGACTATAGCAAACTAGGAGAGTCATAGAATCCCCGGGCTACTAACACCCTACATGGTCTGACTATAGAAAATTAGGAGAGTCATAGAATCCCCAGGATACTATCATCCTACAGGTTCTGAATACAACAAACTAGGAACAGTCATAGAATCCCCAGGATACTAACATCCTTCAGGTTCTGGCTGTAGCAAAGTAGGAGCAGTCATAGAATCCCCAGGATACTAACATCCTACAGGTTCTGACTATAGGAAACTAGGAGCAGTCATAGAATCCCCAGGATACTAACATCCTACAGGTTCTGACTATAGGAAACTAGGAGCAGTCATAGAATCCCCAGGATACTAACATCCTACAGGTTCTGTGTTTAGGAAACTAGGAGAGTCATGGAATCCCCAGGATGCTAACATACTACAGGTTCTGACTGTAACAAACTAGGAGAGTCATAGAATCCCCAGGATTCTAACATCCTACAGGTTTTGACTATATCAAACTAGGAGAGTCATAGAATCCCCAGGATACTAACATCCTACAAGATCTGACTATAGCAAACTAACAGCCATCATAGAATCCCCAGGATACTAACATCCTACAGGTTCTGACTATAGGAAACTAGGAGAGCCATAGAATCTCTAGGATACTAACATCCTACAGGTTCTGACTGTAGCAAACTAGGAGCCATCATAGAATCCCCAGGATACTAGCATCCTACAGTTCTAACTATAGCAAACTAGGAGAGTCGTAGAATCCCTAGGATACTAACATCCTACAGGTTCTGACTATAGCAAACTAGGAGAGTCATAGAATCCTCTGGATACTAACATCCTACAGGTTCTGACTATATCAAACTAGGAGCAGTCATAGAATCCCCAGGATACTAACATCCTACAAGTTCTAACTATAGCAAACTAGGAGAGTCATAGAATCCCCCAGGATACTAACATCGTACAGGTTCTGACTATATCAAACTATGAAAGCCATAGAATCCCCAGGATACTAATATCCTACAGGGTCTGACTATAGCAAACTAGAAGAGTCATAGAATCCCCCAGGATACTAACATCCTACAGGTTCTAACTATAGCAAACTAGGAGAGTCATAGAATCCCCAGGATACTAACATCCTAGAGGGTCTGACTATAGCAAACTAGGAGAGCCATAGAATCCCGCATGATACTAACATCCTACAGGTTCTGAATATAACAATGCAGGAGTGTCATAGAATCCCCAGGGTACTAACATCCTACAGGTTTTGATGATAGCAAAGTAGGAGAGTCATATAATCCCCCCGGATACTAACATCCTACAGGTTCTGACTGTAGCAAACTAGGAGCCTCATAGAATCCCAAGGATACTAAGATCCTACAGGTTCTGACTGTAGCAAACTAGGAGCATTTATAGAATCCCCCAGGATGCTAACATCCTACAGGTTCTGACTATGGTAAACAAAGAGAAGGCATAGAATCCCCCAGGATACTAACATCCTACAGGTTCTGATTATCACAAACTAGGAGCAGCCATAGAATCTCCAGGATACTAACACCCTACAGGTTCTGACTATAACAAACTAGGAGAGTCATAGAATCCCTAGGATACTAACATCCTACAGGTTCTGTCTATAGCAAACTAGGAACAGTCCTAGAATCCCCCAGGCTACTAACATCCACCAAGTTTTGGCTTTAGGTAAAGAATATTCACAGACAAATGACTGTTGCCAAAGCAATGGCTTAAAGCTCAGTGCTGAGAAATGCATAATAGTGTCCTTTTGGAAATCAGTCATCCTAGGAAACTACCCTGTTGATAACACTCCCCTAAGAGTAAGCACAGTGGTCAGAGACTTGGGGACATATGTAGATAGTGACCTGGTTTTCGACCAACATGAGTCCAAGATAGTTATGATTTTATTGCTCAACTTATAAGCAGGGGCATGACATTTAGGTCCAAAAAGGTCATCGTTCCTCTGTGTTTGTCCTTTATTAAACTCTGACATTTACATGACCAGGCATATACAGTAGCTAGAACATCCACAGAGATTCCTCACAAAAAGAGTGCAAGGTGTTAAAAACATGGTATATGCAGATCTCCTCAAAGCAGTATCTCTCTACTCTGTTTCCTACAGACTTTTGAGAGATCTTTGCCTGGCATACAAAGCATCCTTGGATCCAGCTCAGATGAGTATTTGCATATCCTCAAAACAAATAGTATCAGAAGTACTTGATCCAAGGACCTGAACCTTGCTTACAATGTAAATAAGAACCGTTGGAAGAACATTCCCCTTTGATGGAACAGACTTCCCATCCATGTGAAACAGAGTTCTTCCCTAACTGTATTCAAACAACCTGGAGCAGTGGATGGGAAATCAGAAATTCACCCCTGGTCTAGCACCTATATTTGTAATGCACAGAGGCAGCCTGTAAATCCTACCCTAGCTTACACATACCCTCCAAAATAGCCTCTAAGGCACAAAAACTTGCAGGAAATATTTGGGATGCATGGCTAGCATTATAAAGCCCCAGTAGGCATTTGCCTAATATACACCTATTAATCAATGAGTTGCCTTCCCTTCTGAGACATAACATTTTTACATTTAAAAAATCCTCTCCTTTCCTAAGTATCAGTATTTCTACTCGACTCCCATTGCACTCATTGTAACTGATATCCATTATCCTTTAAACAGTTTGTTCTTATTCTTCATCTTATTCCTTCCTTCTCCCATAGGAACTGCCTTACATGCTTCCCACCATTTCCTAGCGGGGGATTTTGTATTAATTGGATTCATCCTGATAACATCATTTACCCAGTTAGCTACTTGCTGCCTTCCCTGCTGTGTATTCCACTTATAATGCATCCATCACCATGGTTTGACCCCTTCCTACTGTCCATCTAGTATTTGTAATATATACCCAGCCATGGGGCATGATCAGAAAGGGTGACCTCCTAAGTGCTCACAATTATAAATCATAGGTTCCAACCACTCTGACATCAGGACCAAATCAGTCCTGCTGATTGTCTAGAAATGTCCCTTGAAAACATATCAGTATCCTGGCCATGTAGTGTTCTGCACACATCCAGGTTTTTACTACTTTTGCTGCTTTGTTATGTCCTTCTTTTCCCCCAAACGTTAATCTAAACGTTACCGCAGGACTATATTAAAATTCCCAAGCAATGTAACCACATCAACATTTATTAATGCCCTGTATGTAGTAAATTAATAAAAAATAAGTATCGGAATTATTTGGCGCATAAATATTTTCTGTCGCCCTTATCTTTCCAAAGGTTCATAGGTGATTACTAGGCTAATGGCACAAGAGCCTTTACAAGCCTGACCAATAATACCCAGGTTATGACAGTATTATCTTACTACACCATGCCATATCAGGGGAATTATCAGTTTAGTACATCTTTCGGTTTTGGATCCCCGAGTCATTTTACATAATGCCTCTATCCATAAGGGACATGGGCAGTACCCCACAAGTAAATTTACGGTCCCCATCCATTTATGCAAATTCGTTTTGAAGAGAGTGAGGGTCGGACTTTGTTTTACAAAGAAGAGAAATTTACTCCATAGACAAGGTAGCCTTTGGGATAGAAATATGTCTCTCCAGCAAGATCTGCTAGAGTCAAAAATACGGCTCAGGTCCAAGGAACACGTAACACTCGTATAATTTTTCTTGCAACTATGTAACATTTTCATCAGGGATGCTTTGTAGGTCAGGCATAAGTTACCTCCCAATAAATGATATAGGATGGAGTAAAGGGATAGGGTCATTTAGTCGATCTGCATAAGACGTGTGCCTTGTGCTTTTAATTTCTTAGTTAGAAACCTCTGGAGCTGCTTCAGTTGGTGTAAGTGCCTGGTTAGGTACATGCAGACAGGAGCATTGTACTCAATTATGAACCTGATGAGGGCAGAGTACATGGCAGTATGGCTTCCTTTGATCTTGATGCAATGCATTTACTTATAATTTGAGTCACACAGGAGGATTTCCTCACTACTGTAACTACCTGGTGGTCAAACTTTAGGTTATTATCTGTCTGTGTTCCTAGGTTCCTCAGCACTGGGTCTACTTTTAGGGGTCATTATTGTATTATAATTTCCAAGGATATCTTATTTACTGAAGGTTATGATTATACATTTGTATCATTTAGTCTCAGACAGTAGTTTTGTCACCAGTCATTTCTCATTTTTAGGCCTGTTTGCAGGATTTCAATATTGTTTGGGGATTTAGTCATTGCTTCCATCTTACAGTCATCAGCGAACTTGGTGAACCAGAGGTCCCCTATGCTGACCTTTACTTCAGAGAAGTAAATACCAAACAGGATGGGTACCAACACTGAGCCCTGTGGGACACTGCTAGTAACAAATTTATTATTTGAAGTAGATTCTGCTATCCGGACAACATATGTCCTGTCAGTGTGCCAGTTGGCTAGTCATAAGCCACTGTAGGGGTTTATGCCTAACGTAATAAGTTTATCTATGATCCCCAAGTGGGGGATTGTGCTGAAAGCTTTAGCCATGTCTAGATAAGTGGTGTGTACCATTTTACCCTGATCCATGGCCCTGGTGACTTTCTTGATGAAGTCCACCAGACTGAACAGGCAAGACCTCCATTTGACAAAGCCAAATTGGGTCTGGTGCAGTGTTTGGAGAGTTTCTATGTCTTTATTGATCAGGTCCATGATAATTCTCTCCATGGCCTTGCAGATAAGACTTGTCAAGCTTATGGGCTTGTAGTTCCTTGGGTCAGTTGATAGGCTCCCTTGTGCAGAGGGATGATTGTTGCAGTCCTCCATTCCTCTGGAACATAGCCCATTTGAAGGCTATGGTTAAAGAGGATTTCTACTGGCCCTAATAGATTTTGTTTTAAGCTATTTAAGAAACATCCTGGAATGTTGTCAGGACCCATGGAGGCTGTGATTTGGCTTTAGTGAGTTCAGTAAGGACCTGTTCTATTGTCATAACTGATAAGGGGATGGTTGTGTGTATTTCTTTGGGTGTTGTAGATGTGATTGGGGGTTTGAACTGAACTTGTCAGCCAGCAGGTTTACTGTAGTTTCAGGCTGTGTGTAATTGTTGCTGTTCATGATTAACTTGGTACATTGCTGAATATTTCCGTCGAGGTTACAAACATATTTTAAAAAAGTCTTCTGGTTATCTTTCACCTGGGAGGCTATCTTTGCCTCATAGTTTGTTTGGGCAGATCAGGTTTCACCAGCTGTCAAATTTGTTTGTTTAGACTAATGAGTGTCTTTTTGCATTGTTTTGTCTGTTCCTTCTTGACTATGGAAAAGATTTTTTCCTTTGGTTGAATAGCCTATTTATGCTAGGGGTTCACCAGGGTGGTTTATTTTTGCCAGTAATCACGGGTTTGACTCTGACAAGTACTGCCTTCTTTGTGCAGCTGTGAATGTGGTTGTACAGTTCTTTTGTGAAGAGCTCAAAATAGACCTCACTGCCATCCAGATTTGGAGGGGCATGGAAGTTTAATAAGATATCACTTAGTTTGAGGTAATTGGCCTTAGCAAAGTTCTTAACAGGTTTGGAGATTGATGGGGGCTATAGGTTAGTTTTAGCACTAAACAAGATCATTTTGTGGTCAGATTCTACCAGGCAGGAGTTAATGTCTGGGAGGGAGCAGCATCCCCCCATGTTTGTGAATACTAGGTCTAGGATATTTCTATGTCTAGTTGGGGTGCTAACTACTTGCTGCAGGGTATTTGCATTGACAAAGTCCAAAAGCCTCTGAGCAAGTGAAATATGAGCTGTGTAAGTCTCAGTTTATAGAAATGTAGTTGAAGTCACCCATAAGTATGGTGTTAGGTTGAATGTTAAGAGATTCCAGTAGGTTTAGGTAGGAGTTGTGGTTTTCCAGACTCATGTTAAGGAATCTGTAGCTAGCAATGATATGATAGGGGATCACACCTATGGTTAGTTGAGTGTGGAGCAGCTCAAGTGAGTCATGTTGTTGGAGCAGTCTAACAGTGTACTTATCCTTTATGAACACTGAGATACCTCTTCCCTAATTTCTCCTTTCCAGAAAAGCCATCTACTCAGATCACTACTTCATATCTGCTGTGTGCATATATGCAAGTGGTTACTAAAATCATAATCACTCCTTTCTTCTGTCATTTAGGGTTATGATTCGCAAAAATGTTGGGATATTGTTTTATTTCTAAACATAAAAGCTTCTTTAATTTTCAGTTTAGTTTTTCCTCTTGGAATCTTTTGCAGTATTATTTTCCTACATATAGGAAGGTTACTATCCTCTACAAGACATTACTGTATACTTTAATTGAAAATCCATTAGCTCATTTATTTGCTGAATCAAGCCCTATCAACCACAAGTATCTTTCAAGATCATCATCTCGGCTAGGATATCACTTAAGTGTAATTATGCCAATGTCCAGATTGATAAGCCTAGTGGCTATACCAATAAACATCTCCATCAATATACTTGACAAGAGAAAGAAGCTCTTCCTGACCCTAATGCACATAACAATTCAATTCCTATCATTATGTGTTCACAAAGCAGCACCCCTAATTTACTTACCAGACTTGGTTATTCCCATACAAACATTTCATTATAGGTTCATAGGTGTTTACTAGCCTAATGACCACAAGGGCCTTTTTAAGCCTAGCCATGCAGCTCAAATCTCTGACAAGTTCTGATACCCTTGATAAGTGTAAGCAGGGGTTTGGGAGATGAACCATTTACAGGTTATCAATGTCCATTAGAGACATAGGTGCCAAACCAGGGATGAATTTCTGTTTTTTTCATCCAGTTGTTCAAGTTCCACTTGAATTAGGTTAGGGAGGAACTCTGCTTCACATGGAAGGGGAGCCTGTTCCATAGGTGTGGTAGTCTCTGGAATACATACCTATCTCTCCAGCAGGACCTATTTATATCACAGGCAAGGTTTAAGGCTTTAGACTGGGTAATTCTGTTGCTGTTTGTTTTGTGGATATGCTAGGCATAGATCTCCCTTAAAAGCCTGTAGGAGACATATTACAGGGATAAGGCCTTGAGGAGGTCTGCATAGAACATTTTACTTACACCCTGTATTCTTTTAGTGAGGAACCTCTGTGGATATTCCAATTGTTGGATATGCCTGGTTAGGTACATACCAAAGAGGACATTGTACTCAGTGATAGGTCTGATTGCCGAATACAGTGGAACAATGACTTCTTTGGACTTAGATGCCATACTTTTGTTTATAAGTTGTGCAATATAGAATAATTTCCTCACCACTGTGGACACTTGATGGTCAAAGTCTAGATTACTATCTGTGTGTGTCCCTAAGTCCCTAGCTACTGGGTCAACTCTAAGGGGTGTGTTGTCAATATGATAGTTACCAGGGATGGATGACTTCCCAAAAGATATTATTATGCATTTCTTGCCATTTAATTTTAGTCCATGGCTCTGACACCAGTTGTTTGTCTGTGCCGGCCCCCACTGGAGAACATTTGTGTCAGTGTGGGATTCAATGACAGCTCCTAATTTCTAATCAACTGCAAATTTAGTCAGTCAGACACCACTGACATTGGCCTTGATTTCTGAGATGTAAATGCCATTAAAGGAGAACCGCACCCACATATTAAAAAACATGTTTAGTTCATTGTGGTTTGGTGTTTCCTACATTCTAACACTACTCTGGGACTATTTACAATTTTTTTAAATAACATTTCATGCTCTTCAGTGACTACTTAAAACATAAACAGTACAAATGCCACAGAACAGACTTTCAAAGTGCTTTTTACTGCTGCTTCTTTTTAGAGTGGTTAAACTGCAGTCTTTTGTAAAGCCTGAATTGTACTACTTTGACTCATGTCCCATCCCCTTCACACCTAACTTCCCTACCTATCAAAATGCTAAGGTAATTTGAGCTATTACCTGCTGTGTTTGACAGATCACAGCAGAAGACTTGACTCATGTACTGTTTCCTTGTTCTAGCCTTTACTTTCTTTATGGATAAGGGCAGTACCAGGAAGCTGTAACATCACAGCATGAGTGGGGTTTTAGGACAGGCATGGTGATGTCACTTTGAGGAGGGAATTGGCCAGAAAACTACCTGTAGTCATTGGCCTTGATGACTTCAATGAATTGGAGACTGCAGGAAGCTTTTCCAGGGAGGGATAAAAGTTGTTTGAAAGTGAAGTCACCACAGTATGTTAAGGTGCTGTTCTAGTGGACAGAAACACTCAATTTAAAATATTTTAAATGCTGTATTGTTCTTTATTCATAGAAGGGACTGTCAATAGTGTGAAAAAGGACAGATAAGTTGAGTGTTTAATAATAGAATCCCATTGTTGTCCTTTAAAATAATAAACTATTTGCATTAATCTTTAAAACATTTTTCTGCTATAAAAAATAGTACACGTATAATAAAAAAGTAGAATGAAAATAAGGTGGTTACCCATTAGAGTCCCCAAAAACAGACAAAATATATACAGGTCATACCTGAGTTGAGAAATGACAAAATGACATAACCATCAAATATTTACTGGAATTTAGGTGGATCACATAGAATCCACCACTTCATCCCAAAACCTAACTAACTGTTCATTAAATATTCATCCATTCTGTATGCTTCAATCCAATATCTCCAATCCTTTCTGTGACCACCAGTATTCATCTATGGAATCAGATGACTGAAAAAAAAAAATCAGACCATGTTTTTTACTCTTAACGTGCTGGATTTCTCTGGAGTAGTATCTCTATCCTCCATATTCTTATACCTGTATATTTCCTGACCTTATTTAGCCCATAACTTAAATATTTTGTCTACTTGTTGCTACTGTCTTGAACTGTCCTCTTTTGTTGGAGCCTGTGTGTCTTTCTCATTGATATAAATCCTCCATTTGCAGCTGTGTCTAGAGTGACATTCTGCCTCCCTTTATATCTTCACAGTCTTTCATTTCCTTTGTTCCTCCGCCTTTTTAATTCCTTATTCCAGCCTCCATGATTTCATACTTGCTACTCCAATATTGGTCTTTCAATTATTTCTAGTGTATGTGTCTCTTTTTTGCTACTGGACCTTTCTGAGGGGTTTTCTTGCATCTCTTCCTACTGAAGCATTCCCATTTTATTCTTCCCTTTCAGACAAGTCCTCTTCCAACTTCTTACTATCAGTTTGCATGACCTATTGTCTCACTTGTATCTACTTCATTAGATTTATTCACAAAAAAAATTTCTCCACCTACTTTGACAACACAATTTGCTGGAAATACTAATGTGGCTCAGTGATTATAGTTCTGAAGCTCTTTGCTGGTGCAAAGTAAACAATCAGGGTGACAAATCTGTTATAAAAGTCAAATTATATGTCCCCCACTGTACTACTCTAGAATTTCTACTTTTCACTATAATACATTATTTTATCTTAGTAGAGTCCATACCCATTAATACCTGCTGTGTTCAAGTGATACAGTCACATATTTTGCCTCTTTCCAACATGATGTGACCTTTCAAATTCAGGATGTAAAAAAAATGGTACATGCATTATCACCTTCAAGCTTTTTTCCACAACCATTTATAACTCACTATCTATTACAGATTTGTCATAGCCCCTTAATGTGGGCATTAATTCAGCTCAATCTGTTCTCCAAATCATCTATTTTTGTCTATATTTTGTTTTATTCATTCACATCTTTTCACGGTTTCCCAAACTTCTTCCCAGTTCTGTTGTAGCATTTTAACTGTTATTTATAAAATAGGCATCTTTTGTTCAAGTTTTTTAACTTTTTCCTGTTGCCACATGGTTCTGTCATGGAAAACCTCAACTACTGCAACCAAGCAGGTCATTCTTTTAAAAAGAATGAACAACTGATCATTACATAGAGCAATCTTTTTGAGCAGATGCATTTGCTGTAAATTATATTCTCCTTCACTTGGTTTAATTGGGAGTCTAACAAAATACTTTAATGCTAGCTAAACACTTGTCATTCCACTGGACTGGTTGGCAGCTCTTTTTTCAAGCTGCAGTATCCTTCTTAGGCTAGTCATACCCCCCTTCATTTGTGAGGTTTTGAGGTGGGGGTATACCCTTGGCCCAGTGATATGAAGATCCTGAATCATTTCCCTGAAATTGCGATGTCTGTGTTTCATACATTTCAGCCTCTTAGTGCAAGAAATCTGGGTAAAGCCTGATTAATGGGGGGGGGGGGGGTGATGTCCCTACTTTGGGCAAGTAATCAAGGAACCTTATTCCTCACCACTAACACCGGTGAGGGATGTTCACTCGGAACAAAATAGATACACAGCATTTTCCGATGCAGACCTCTCTGCATCAAGTGCAATTTCCCTGAAGAGTGCACAGGGAACACAATCCTGTCCTGAGGCTGGGTTTCCCTCTCTCTCTCACCAGACCCCAAATAAGACTCCACACTAGCCACAGCTACGGAGTTGAGTCCTTAGCTGTGGTTCCAAACCAAGTCCTCCAATATCCTCTCTGTGAGACCACGGCTTTGTGTTCCTTCACCAAATAGCTTCAAACACAATCTTTGACATTTGATTTTCACACTCACAAACATCTGGGAAAGGCTGGCACAGATTCACCTGCTGTGCCCCCTTCTGCCCAGACTGTAAAGTAGCTTCACTGCAACCAGAATTCTTGCCAGCTACTCTACGGCTCTTACCAGGGTACCCAATTACTCTTATGAAAATTGATATTTATACAAGTGATAGTATTAGCCAAATTGCCAGACTTTCAGAAGTGTTGAGCCAAAGTGCCAATAAATATATTCATATAATATCAAAGCTTAAATATTTTTTTTAAAAGGACCAGCCAGAATGAAAAGTTTAAATACATTTAATAGTATTTTCATGTTCTTTTATTAAGTGTCTAATTACAGTAAACACCAGAGTTTCAGCCACAGGAAATATTAAAAATAACACCAATGGAAAGATTCACACAAATACAGAAAAACAATACTTAACTAATCTCACTATATTTTCTTGACTAATCTAAAGAATTACAGTTCCCTAGTTCACTTACTACAGCAAGGCAAGACGATGTGGGTGAGTGGTCCTTCTTCATCAGGTTTCACAAACAGACTGCTCAATTCTGAGTGAGATCTCTCACTAGTATTAAAATACAGTTTCAGTAGTGGCTGCAGGATGACATCATATCTGGTCACTTGACTCTGGTTCCCATACTATCCCTTTCACTAGAAACTTTACCAGAACCTAGCATATATGTGTCATAGTACACACACACAGAGCTTTGGTAAGATCTGTTGCAGCATCTGGGAGCTACAAAAAATTACAAAGCTTCTATCCTTCCAGGTAGCAATAAGTTCGCCCTTAGGGGCAAAACAGTAGGATCCCAGTCCTAGCTGTCTCAGACATTTTGTCTCTGGCTTCATTCAGAAATGTAAGATATAATCTTTGTGGCTCACACCAAACAATTTAATTTCAGGTTATTTTTCAAAGTGCTGGGCTGAGATTAACCTCTTCTCTTCCAGTGTTCTGTGTTAAAACTATATATATTTCCGCAGTTACTACAATACAGTCTGATACAAATGTATATTCTTTTCTTGCCCAGCAGGACTCACTGTTGATGCATTTTAACACAAGCAACTTTAAAAATACATTGTTAACACAAGCATCTGTACAAATGTGACACCTGCACTACCCTACTCTCCCTAGCACAGCTGGCACTACTTTACATATCTTCCCCCTTTGAAAGCTCAAGCTAGTTCTACAAGTGACCTAGGAAGAACATTGCTTGAGAGAAATGAGCCTGTCTGGGAACACATTATCTCATACCCTTTCTTGAGAACCCATCTGCATTGGCATTTCTGACCCCACTACAGTGCTGGACTATCATTTTATATGCCTGCAGCCCTAGGCTCCACATTAATGACTTGGCATTTTTCTGGCTGGCTCGATGTAGCCATGTTAAGGTATTGTGATCCCCCTCAGACTTTTCTTGCCAACCACTGCAAATACTCAGCATAAGGGCTTCCCTGCCAAGGTAAAGCTTCATCATGTTAACATGGTACAATTTGTGCCACTGCCTCCTACCTAGTAGTTCTACCATATAGTTAACATCACTGACCTTCCTTACCACTTTGAAAGGTCCTTCCCAAACTTGCCTGCAGCTTATTGTGTCTGACAGGAATACGCACCATAAACTGCTGTCCCACAGCGTACTGTCTGGCTTGAGCATTCCTGTCATACCAGACCTTTTTCTGCTGTTGGGCTTCTGCCAGGTTCTACCGGGCCAATCCCATGAGTTCCCTAAGCTTTGTCCTGATGTTGAGGACATATGCAACAACAGATTCTTTGTGGGATTCGCACTTAATCTCCCACTCATCATGAATCAAATCCAAAAAAGCAACTAAAAATTCACTTCCAACATGCATGGATCTGCACTTGTTAGGAAATTACATAATACATTTTTCTTCTACTCTCAATTAATATATGTGCTTTGTATCTACCTAAACTGTCTACATATAGTACTCTCCTTGCAGTTAGTCCCTATGCTATTAAATGCGTCTTTGCTGTACTATGTCATGATGTTACTCTGATTTTTTTTTTTTTTTTTTTTTAGGCATTGCTACATTCCTTGCAAATTACGTAACGCTAATCAAATTTAACAAACAAATTACTACTGCATTCTCAAAATACTGTTCTTTTGCCTTGTGTTATATTTCTATTTGTATACTTCTCTCTGTTTTTGTACTGTTAAGTATCTTACAACTTGAATTGTTAGATTATTCTTATTTTTTTTATTTTTTTAATTACTTTCCTGGAGCTTTTCTCCTCGGGTCTCTGCTGAAAAAAGGGCTCTCTGTGCCCAGTTGGACTAACCTGGTTGACAAATGTAAAAATAAATAAAGGACTTCTCATTCTATGCCCATATAGCAATTCACTGGGTGAAAAACCTGTGGATTCCTGTGGTACCGCCCTGTATGCAGACAACAGATTGGGCAAATATTTGTCCCACTCTCTTAAACTGCATTAATCTAATAGGAATCTATATCCCACCAGGGAAGAACACGGAAAACCTGGAGCTAACCCTCTGCTGGTTATCCACCAATTACCCTCAAGAAACCATAGTCCTTGGTGACGTCAATATAGATTGGTCTGACTGCGCCACCCACATAACTCCACATCCTATTAACTTACATGGATTCTCCCAAAATCTTCTGTCCCCAACTAGAATTGGCAATACCCAACAAAAAGAGAGCATCATTGATTGGATTCTTACCAATAAGGAATCACAAAATTACACCACTGGGACCCTCCCAAACGACCTTAGTGACCACATTATTACCTATATCATCAAACATAAATGCCCAACCACCAACCCCACCTTATACAGAATAGTCAGAAAAAAAAGAATTTTGACCCACAACTATTCCGTGCAGAACTCAAGTCCTATAACTGGTCTATTCTAAAAAACCTACCCCTCCAGGAGAGTGTTTCCCACTTTAATGACATGTTCCTTAACATACTTGACTCTCATGCCCCAAAACGACAAATTAGATCCAAGGAACGGATAGCTCCCTGGCTAACTAGTCAAACCAAAACCAAAATCAAACTCCGCGACCAGGCCTGGAATAAATGGAGAGCCACCAAAACCCCCCTAGACCGCATCAAATTTCAACAGCTCAGAAACACCACCAAATCTGCCATTATTCAGGACAAAAAACAGTACTTCTGCCACCTTCAGAATAAGCACCAGAATAACCCAAAGAAGTTCTGGGCAGGTTTTAACAACCTTCTCCACCCAGGTAAATCTACCACCCCTACCCCTGATAAACTAATAGGGATAGACCCAGAAGACATAGCCAACACCTTTAACTCTTTTTTTTACTGATACCATCCAGTCCCTAGCTAGTCAGCTAACTACCTCCTCCACTCCCTCCACTCATACGAATACCCCTGTCCCCCCCACCTTTAGCCTTGAATCAGTTTCTACCACCTATATTTCTACCCTCCTAAGAAGACTTAAACCAGCAGCGGATCCCCTCCCAGCGGAATACCTACAAATCGCGTCAGATGCAATCGCCTATCCCATATCTATCCTGATCAATAGGACTATAACTGAAGCTACCATTCCCACTATTTGGAAGGTTTCATACATTATACCTCTTCACAAAGGAGGTACCTCCATGGAAACCTCCAACTATAGACCAATAGCAATATTATCCCCTCTAGCGAAAATTATGGAAAGATGTGTTCATAAACAACTCCTTCACCACCTAACCTACAATAATCTCTTATCTAACTCCCAGCATGGCTTTCGCCCTTACCACAGTACAACCACTGCCCTACTCTCCTTCATCGACTCTATCAATAAGAACCGCAATAACAAACTTATTTCCTCCGCCCTCTTTCTTGATCTATCGAAAGCCTTCGATATGGTTAATCACCAGCTTCTACTCTCCACCCTGGACAACCTACATCTTGACAACCAAGCCCTAAGCTGGTTCAAGGATTATCTCTCAGGTAGGCAACAAGCTGTCCAATGGCATAACAGGCTATCTGACATGCTCCCAAACACCATTGGTGTTCCTCAGGGCTCGATACTTGGTCCCCTTCTCTTTTCCATATTTATAAATGACCTCCACTCTATCATCCCTAAAACCACCTGCATTCAATATGCAGATGACTCCACTCTGATCTGCTTGGATGCCTCTCTCTCAAAACTACAAACAACCACTCAGCATTGTTTTACAATAGTTGAAAAATGGTTCTCCCAGCTGAAACTCTTACTCAATCCGTCTAAAACCAAACTGCTTTTATTTTTCCCCTCTGTATCCACACCCCCCGTGAAAGAACTTCCTATTCCAATCAACATCTCCTTCCATGTTGCATCCATCAATGGCACCATCATTGACCCTGTCTCTAGTACCAAACTACTAGGCGTCACCATTGACCATAAGCTCAAATTTGACGTTCACATTACCCAAACTATTAAAACTGTTAACAAGAAACTCGGGTCCATGTACAGAATAAAGAACTTTCTAACCCCCACTACCAAACTTACTATTGCTCACACCTCCTCTCCACTCTCTTGTATGCCTCCCCAGTACTCTCTTTTCTTAGGCGAGAACTCAATATGCTTACTGTTGCCTATAATCATATTGCCAGATTTGTAACTGGAGCACCTTATCGAACCCACCACTGCCTTAACCTTAAGAAAATAGGCTGGTTGGAATTGCCCAATCTCCTCAAACTCAATCAACTAACTGAAGCTTTCAAAATAATCAACCATCCAGATAGAACCCCATCACTGAATAGTATATTGACCCCCTATACCAATCTTAACTGCCTTCGATCCTCAAGTAGTGTTCAAATACTCACCATTAAATCAAAGAATATGAGTGGTGATGCTCTCTATGCTAACTCCATTGGCAAACCCTGGAATTCCCTTCCAATCCACCTAAGAAATTTGACCTCACTTAATCAATTCAAAAATAATCTCAAAGAATATCTCAAATCACACTGGTTATGCCCCTGTTCCGAACCAGACTAACTTATCGACCCCTCTCCACCTTTGACTCCACCCCTTCTCAGAGTTCACTACCTTTAACTCTTGTCTTCATTATGCTACCAAGTAAAATCTTGCTTTATACTATGTGTATGTCCTATATTCAGCATGTACAGCCTTTTGTATTGTTTTTTTTATCCTATGTTAATCCTTACTATTGTGAGTTGAAGTGTAAAAATGTCTTGTCATTTCATCGGAGCTTTTCTCCGCGGGCCTCTACTGAAAAAGGACATGTATCCAGCTAGACTAGCCCAGTCAACAAATGTAAAATAAAATAAATAAATAAATAAATAAACTGGTCTTAAAATGCACTTAGCATCATCTTTAGTGTAGAATTTAACCTCTCCACAAGACTTTTAGTCTGGGGGTGGAAGAGGGTTGTCTTAAGGTGCTTCAACCCACAGCACCCCCATAGACAAGCCATCAGGTCTGACGAAATTGGCACCTCTGTCAGTCAGTGTTTCTCTCAGGAAACCTATCCCGATGAAAATCTTTAACAAATCATTTGCCACTTTCTCTGCCTCGATGGAGGACAGAGCCATTGCCTTAGGGTATCTAGTAGCAAAATCTACTACCACCAAGATACACTTATTACCTGTGGAACTTGGGGTACTCAGAGGCCCAACAATATCCATAGCTACCCTTTGAAATGGCTCCTTAATCACAGGCAAAGGCATCAAAGGATCTTTGACCTTGTCTCCTGCCTTGCCTACTTTTTGGCACTGCTCACATTTCCTGCCGTACCCTGTTACATCCCTTGCAATCCTAATCTAATAAAAGTTCTGCATAATGCATCTCTTGGTATGCTTTATGCCCATATGACCTGCAAAAGGAATGTCATGGGTTATGGCTAGAAGTGGCAGATGGTAGTCTCTGGGCATTACCAGCTGCTATATTACCTCATGCTCTAGAACTCCCTCAGGGGTCCACTCTCTATACAGTAACCCTTTGTTCCAGTGTACAGATTCCCATTTTCCTTGAAAATCAGGTACCGCCTTGACTACCTCCCTCAAGCCTTGTAATGTAGGGTCTGAGGGCTAAGCCTGTCTCAGCTCTACTTTTGTGACTCTTCCCAGCTCCCCTTCCACAGGAAGTTTGGTCTACTCTGACAGCAGTGCCTCACTGTCAGCCTGGCTATTGTCTCTCACCTCTCCTCTTGCAGTCTCCCTATCCAAGGGAACACCACTACCTGTCACCAGCTGTGTCTCACCTTCAGGCTCACTGCTACAGGAGCTCCTCTCCCTGAAATACCCACACCACCAGCTGTGGCTTTAGGTGTGGAGTCTGTGTGGGTCTCCCCCGGGTTATTAGACCCACAGGCCTGTCTCCAAGCCTGATTGCATGTAACCACAGGCACACAAGATACTACATTAATGAAATCATTCCCTATCAAGACATTTACAGGGATATCCTCAAACATACCTATTTGCTCGCTTCATTTGCCACCTACCTAATCTAGGTGATCCCTGGCTAAAGGCATTTAGAATAGAGTCCCTTCTAAAGCTCTGACTGGAATGGACTGCCCAAGCAAGTACTGCTCCTGTTTAACCACTGCAGGCTTCACAATGGTTATGTCAGAGGCTTTGTCTCTCTTAGTAGTGGCCTATTTTCCATCCACTAAGATAGGATATAAACTCCAGTGATAGTCTGGTACCCCTGTTGTCTCCTGACAACTTACCACTGGCATGTTGTTGTTCCCAATTGCTGGCTCCCTTAACTTTTGTTCTCCACCTTGCGTCAGTGGACATTTGTATGCTGCATGGCCCATCTGGTTACATTTAAAACATCTAATCCCTGATCATGGCTATGTGCCTGAACTAGTGGCTTCCCCTGTTACTGGTGGACTCTGTTGGGGTGATTTAGGCTGCCCACATGGGTTCCATTATATCCATGTTCAGCACTGGGTATTGCCTTCCTATGCAGTACAAATCCCCTTTCTTCCCCAGCTCATCTGCAGAGTTACACTCGTGGTCTGCCACCCAGATTTTCCTGTCCTCAGGCAAAGTGCTAAGGGCTTGTTCCCTGACTAAGAGGTCTGCCAGCCTTTCAAAAGTGGTGACCTGACACCCCTCACCCACATATGAAAATAAGTGCTTAACTCAGCAATATAATCACATACACTTTTATGTACCTTGCGTCTATGCTCCTGAAACATTTTCACGTATGCTTCAGGTGTTAACTTAAAACATTGTTTAACTTTGTCATAGTTTAAACAATCAGTATTAGACAATTTAGAAACAGCAGTTACAGCTTTACCATGGAGTAAGGCAGGAACTGTACCTAGAGCCGTTGGTCAACATTATACTGTTCACATACTCTTTCAAGTATATGAATAAACCTATCAAAATTATCACCCTCTGTAAACTGTGGAAGAAATTTGCTGACCTTTACTGCTTTGGGGGTTCTGTTATTCCCTTTCCCATTACCTCCATGACCCTGGCAAAGAGTCGGCATCTCCTTCTCAAGTTTGCCCTGCTGCTCCTTTTTCTTCAGCCACCAAATGCTGCAGTCTATCCACTGATTCTATTTTCAAACATTTGGCCTTCTGTTCAAGTCTCTTTAAATCCAGATGGATTTTAAGTCCTCTGAGGAAAAGGTGAACGGTCATGTTTCTGAGGGCTGCACATCCCCATTACCAAACTAGTTGTCCTTGTTGTTGCTGGTCTGAGCTGCAGCTGCGACTAAGGCTGAAATCATTTCCTCTTTAGTCAGGTTGGCATGCACCAGTCCTTTGCTTCACACAACTTGGCCAACTGGTTCTTTGTCAGCTTGCCATAATCCTCTGCTGACATCTTTGCCTTCTTTCCCTGACTAAACTAAACTAACAAAACATAAATGAAAGTGTTGTGAAAATGAATCTCTGAAAGTTTACCTTGTGGCTGTGGAGAGTACGCACCTTTAGTGACAACTGCATACAGGCTACAGAAGGTCAGTATCCACACCACTGCTCACCAGTATGTGACATCCCTGCTCTGGGCCAGGAATAAAGGAGCCTTGATCATCACCACTTACACTGGTGAGGGACATTCACTTGGAACAAAATAGATATGCACAGAAATTTCAGATGCAGACCCCTCTGCTTCAAGCACAATTTCCTTGAAGAGTGAACAGGGAACATACTCCTGTCCTGGGGCTGGGCTTCCCTCTGTCTCTCAACAGGCCCCACATAAGAGACTACACTGGCCACAGCTATAGAATTAAGTCCTTAGCTGGGGTTCCAAGCCAAGTCCTCCCTTTCTGTGAAACAAGTGCTTTGTGTCCCTGCCCCAAATAGCTGACATACACACATACACACACACACACACACACACACACACACACACACACACACACACACACACACACACACACACACACACACACACACACACACACACACACCTAGGAAAGGCTGACACAGAGCCACCTGCTGTGCCCCCTTCTGCCCAGGCAGTAAGGTAGTTTCACTGCCACCAGAACCCCTGCCAGCTACTCTTAAGGCTTTTACCAAGGTACCAAATACTCTTTAATATTTGTACAAATGATGGTGTTAGCCAAACCACCAGACTTTCAGGAGCATTGCACCAAAGTGCCAATAAATATATGCAAATACTCTCAACGCTTAAATATTTTCTAAAAAGACTAGCCACAATGAAAAGTTTTAAATATATTTACTAGTATTTTCATGTTCTTTTATTATTTATTGTCTATTTAGAGTAAGCACCAGAGTTTCAGTCACAGGAAATATTAAAGGTAACACAGATGGGAAGATTTGCACAGATACAGAAAAACAATACTTAACTAATATCACTATATTTCCTTCCTGACTAATCTAAAGAATTCTGGTTCCGTAGTTCACTTACTAGAGCAAGGCAGGATGATGTGGGTGAGTGGTCCTTCTTTGTCAGGTTTCACAAACTGATTGCTCAATTCTGAGTGAGATCTCTTACTAGTATTAAAATACAGTTTCAGTAGTGGCTGCAGGGTGACATCACATCTGGTCGCCTCACTCTGGTTCCCACGCTATCTCCTTCACTAGGAACTGAACCAGAATCTAGCACATATGTGTCATAATACATACACAGAGCTTTGCTAGGATATGTTGCAGCATCTGGGAGCTATAAAAAAGTACAAACTTTCCATCCTTCCAGGGTAGCAATTAGTTCAACCCTAGGGACAATACAGTAGGATTCCTAGTCCTGGCTTTCCCAGACATTTTGTTTCTGGCTGCAATCAAATTTATATCATACAATCTTTGTGGCCAAGTAATTTAATTTCAGGTTATTTTTCATTGTTAGCTGGACTGAAATTAACCTCTTCTCTTCCAGTATTACGTGTTAAACTATATACATTTCAGCAGTTAAAACAGTACAGTATGATATAAATGTAAATTAATTTTCTGTCCAGAAGGACTCACTGTTGATACAGTTTTAACACAAGCAACTTTACAAATACATTTTTAACACAGCAACTTTGCGAATACATTTTTAACACAAGCATCTGTACAAATCAGTGATACTTGCACTGCTTTACTCTCCCTGGCACAGCTGGCACTACCTCACATCATCACAGGGACAAAGGCCCCAAAATGGTGACAGATTTTAGCTATTGTTATTTTAAACTTAGAACATTTCTAGAGTAATAAAGTTTATGTTAACATGGTTTCCATAATATCTGAAGTCTTTTTACTCAAATGTATGTCATTATTTAGTGACTTCAGTCCTCAGATCATCCCAGTGCTGTGTGAGAAAATCACAAATTTTATGAGGACTCTACCAAAGATATGAGGCAAAAATCTGGACAGTTGACAGGTAGGGGTGGGCTCTCTCGAATGGGGTACTATATGACATTCCCACCTCAGCTACCATATCATTCATAGTTTTTGATGGTATTTCTTTTGAGCCTTAAACCAACTCCTGGTTGCTCATGTGTGCATATTCATGCTCCCACACACAAAGCCAACAAATCTGTTAGACATTTGCTCTTCTTATATGGAATCCTGTGGGATACATGGAATACTAATCCTTAGGGACTCTTAAGTACAGTATATATAACACTGACTACCATTGCTACAGGACCATCCAGCAGCCATTGGGGGAAAAGTGGGTATATCACAGACATCCACATCAGAAATAGTGCACCATTTATTTGGTGTTATGCTGCAAAATGTGGTAAAGCATATGTGATACCCACTTATGCTAGGAGACAAGTTACAGAATCTTTCTATTTTGTATTTCTATAGCTACAACTTAATTGTGTTTCTCTACATGGTATGTAAGTAGAATTCTGTAATGTAGTCTAGAATCATGTTTAACCTGCTACTTATTTTTATATGTATAACGCAACTGTGTTTTGTCTCTATGTGGAGCTTTTCTCCCCGGGCCTCTGCTGAAAATGGAAATATATCCAGTCAGACCAGCCCGGTAAACAAATGTAAAATAAATAAAAATAAATAAATGTGGGTGTTCTGTAAAATAGACAATTTTCTTGGAGGAACTAGGGGCCATTGACTTCACCCACATTCCCATTAAGGCTCGTCTGGTCCACATGGCCACTGGTGTATAAGCCTGGAGAGTTTCTACTCCATCAATTCCCAGGTGGTTCACAACACTCACAGTATGAGAAACAGTGTGGCTGTTCATTGTGCAGGCATTTCACATGATTCCTACATCTAGCGCATGTCGCATATACCATTTGTATGTACAGCGTAACTTCTCACAGGTCATTGTGTTAGAACAATTTTACAATAGGCATGGAAGCTATATTAGGGCACTTTCCATCTTTGCCAGAATTACCTGACCTCTTAAGTGATGATGTAATAAAGCTGTTTAAAATAGAATCAGAATCAGAGACAAAGACCCATTCCAAAAAAATGGTTGTCAGAATTGATTTCATAAAATTTAATAGCTGCAATGAAAATGTTGTCTTCGTGTTTCTGGCCTTCAGAGTCAGTCTGAATGCAGCAGGTCACATGCCCTAAGTTATAAAACCATATAATTTGATTTTCCTTTACAGATTAATGAATTCATGTCTTGCACTGTTTATTATTCGAACTGTTCTGAATTAAGTGCTGTTTTACAGGATGTGAATTATTAGATGTCATTCTGGCTGTTAACTCATCTTTTTTAGGAGTGGATTTTATAAAGCCTTCAGTGAAAGTGAAGAAAATAAGGTAATAACTTCTGTCACATTAGCAGCTAATGCTCCTTTGGCAGCTTTGAACATAGTTGCATTTATTTAGAAAAATTTTAAACTCCCTTCTCCATACAGTCAAAATGCAGAACAAGTAAATATTTCCACTTTCAGGTTCCGCAAAGCCTTGCAGATGTCGCTGTTGAGTTTTCAGGAGAGGAGTGGAAGATGTTAAGTAAACAGCAGAAAGAGCTACACAGGAACGTGATGGTGCAGAACTATGAGAACATGATTTCTGTAGGTAAGGGGATCTTAGACATGCCATCTGTATTTGTTGGGTACACTTATCTGTAGAAATAGTGCTGTTAATGTGAAGAAAAGTTTTAAACTGTTTGTAGAAAATGGTAATTTTTTTTTCAGTTCTGAAAATTAAAATGATAGATTTATCAAATCTAGTTTATTTCTTATTTAAATATTTGTTTTTCATTATATTTTATTTTTCACAACTGCACAAAAAACAGGGTAGACAAACCTAGCCATTAACTTATTCCAATATTCAGAAACAAATAGCAGAATGCATTTGAGGAAAATGCAGTGTGAGTAGTGACATGCAGGGTTGGGCCAATTCAAGGACAGTTAGAGCCATCATACAATCGGGTGAAATTGTACTGGCACCATCTTATGTAAATGACCATAGAATAATGTAGAAATGAGCAATGTCATGGTCATGAACCCAACTGTGTATGCAAATGAAAGTAAACAACATGTCAGAGTGATTCAGAAATACATAAAAGTTGTGTGATGACCCATGGCTGCCAGGGAGTTTTTACACTTTCATTTCTTTGTGAACAGAGACAGTGGCTGGGCTAAGATAGTAACTTCTATGTTAGCCAATCAGTATATGCTAAGGGTTGTTCCAACTACAGATGTCCACAACGGGGCTGTAACACTGACTGTTATACATGAAGCATCCAGCAGCCATCAGGGGACACAGTGGGCATATCACAGGCATCCTCATCATAAATGCTGCACCAGTTCCTTCGTGTTATGCTGCAACATGTGGAAAAGAATGTGTGATACCTACTGATGCCAAAGGAGACAAACAGCACTATGTGGGTGTCCTATAAAATGAACAATTTCCCTAAGATACTAGAGTCCACTGATTGCACCCACATTCCCATCAAGGTCCTGTCTTGTCCACATGTTCACTGGTATATCAACCTAAAGGATTTCTACTCTGTCACTGCCAGATGGTGTGCAACACTTAGGGTACTAGAAACAGTGTGCCTGTTTATTGTGTAGGCATTTCACGATTCCCATATCTGGTAAATGTCACTTATACCATTGATTTGTAGAGGGTGATTTCCCACAGGGGCATCTTCTGGCTTTGCTGAATTTGACCTGGAGCCACTGCTTTGACACTGATATGGAACTCACAGAGCATGACTGAGATACAGTACAGTTTTGCACTATTGCTGACGTAGAATAATTGTTCAGCATTTATTTGGTTTATTGAAATCCCACTTCAACTGTTTAGATTCCTCTGGGGGAGCACTGCAGTATGTTCTGGAGTTGTGCAGCAGGATATTTACTCTGCACAACATGGTAGTATACAAACAGCTAAAGCAGTGTCTTGCCAGTGGAGGACTAAACCAGTGTCAGTGGCAGAGGAGGGGCATTTTGTGGAGCTGCTGGTGAAGCTGTCTGCTGGGGAAGACCATGAGCACAAAGGCAAAGGCAGATGCCATGTGCTGGGGCACTGGCAAAAAACAAACAAACAAAACAGCATGTGGTTGAAAACTATGGACAAGACTAGACACAAAAAATACATTAGTATATTCATGCTGTGCTGTAGTGTGCATTAATTGGACATGCTGTGCATCAGGTATAATACAGCAGTGAGGCAGAGCATAGTATAGTATAGTAACATCACATACAGTGTGTTAACTGACCATGCTGTGTGTCAGACTTTACCTACCCATGTAACACACAGCAGTGAGGGCAGGGCACAGTATAGTAGCATCACAAAGTACAAAAACACTTACTGCAATGCAAAGAATGTCCAGCACTTGGATAGGAGCTTAATAAATAAATATTGTTGTTCCTGCCATTGGAACTTCATCAGAACAATAAAAAAAATCATTAATTTCATTTAAAAACCCTTGTGCCTCAAATCACATTGTAAATAATGACCAATCATAAGTAACAATCAATAAAATAATCAAACACTTGCTTACTTTTTATTGTATTGATATGACCCAGAAAAAATTAGAGATCCTTTATTACCACTTTCACTTTGGATAATAACCTAATTTTGGATATTTATATTACAATTGAGTTATTTTTAATGTTAATACAAAATTAAAAACATTGGGGGAAAGACATTGTTACATATGAAAAAAGATAGGTCTTTTAAAAATGATTTGAATGCAAGGGAAATAGGATATTTAAAGTGGCCATTGCCACCAATGTCCATTAATTTTGAAAACCATTAGTGTTATTGTTAAGGGAAAACTATTTAATCTAAAAGCCATTTTTCTTGTGATTCAAAAGGTGTGGTTTATTTGGCTCAATGTAAATTATGCCCAGCATTTTATGTTGGAAAAACTAGTAGAAAATCGAGGGAAATTTTTTATGAACATAATTATGATATTCGGAAAACAAAAAATACCAATATTCAAGCATATTGAGATATATGGGGGACTTGACTTTGCATTTTTTGTATTGGAACAGGTAAGTTTGGACCTCTGAGGTAGATTTATTAAAGAATTTGTTATAGAGAGCTGTGAGCTCTCCTGGCAGCTGCTACTTAATGCTGCAAATTTTCCAGGGTCAAGTAAAACTTCTTAAATTAAGGCACTAAGAGATTTGAACAGAAATATTTTTAGTTATTTCAGTATTTAATATTGTGATTTTAGATTTTTGTAATGCTAATGAAAAAGGACATGAGTGTTTTATTATGTTATTGATTGTTACTTATGATTGGTCATTATTTATCATGCAATTTGAGGTACAAGGGTTTTTAAAATTATACTATTAACATAAGGAAATGCCATCCTGGTACATCCCCAAGAGAGACATGGAATGCTACATCCAGTCCATCTCCCACATCCAGGCCTCTATCACTTTACACGGTTCTTTTCATAGGGTCATAGGCTCATAGGCGGTACTAGACTAATGGCCTTGGGGCCCTTACAAGATTAGCCAAGAGTTTATCCCCCAAAAGAAACCTCAGCCAGCATCTGTTGCCCCTGTCAATGAGGGACACAGGTGGAACCCCTGGGACAAATTTGTGGTTTTCCCATCCACTCATCAAGGTTGCTTTTGAAGTGGGTCAGTGAGGTGCTTTGTTTAACATGTATGGGAAGGCTGTCTCCAGCAGGTTTTGTTAATGTCACATATTAGGTTCAGGCTTTTTGAGCAGGTAGTGCATAAGGAGTTAGACTTACAGATATGGAACATTTCTAGTAAGGAAGGGTCTGAGATTGCCTTGTAGGTGAGACACAGATGACCCCTGAGCAATCTGTACAATACCGAGTAGAGTGATAGTGATTTGAGCCTGTCCACATAGGACAGGTGTTGGAGGCCATGGATTGTCATTGTGAGGTATTTCAGCGACCTTTCTAGTTGATGCAGATATTTGGAAAGGTACATCCCAAACAGGGCATTATACTCAATTACTGGTGTAATGAGGGAGGAGTATAGAGAGGTAATAACCTCCTTTTTTCTGTATGCAATCCCTTTACGTATGAGATGAACCAAGTAAAAGGCTTTTCTGATCACTGCTGCTACATGATGGTCAAATGTGAGGTTGTTATCAACCTGAGTGCCCAGGTCTCTCACCACAGGTTGTGTGCTTAGGGAGTTGCTGTTAATTTGGTAATCAGTAGAGGTCATGTTTTTGCTGAAAGGTATGATACATTTTTTTTTGCATTCAGCTTGTGGACATGACTTTGGCACCAGTCATTAGTTGCTGTGAGACCCTCTTGCAGTATGTTAACATTGTTCGAGGAGTTAGTGACAGCACTCAACTTACAGTCTTTGGCAAACTTGGTCAGCCACAGGCCTTTTGTCTTTTTTTCTCCCTCCGAGAAATAAATGCCAAACAGTAGTGGACCCAGGCCCCATCCCTGGGGAACTCCACTAGTGGCAGGTCTGCCATCGGAGGCGGAGGTGCCTATTTTGACTTTGAAGGTCCTGTCAGTGAGCCGGTTGGCCACCCTCCTGATGAGATGGGGATTTATGCCATGTTGTGTTAGCTTTTCGATGATGCCCAAGTAGGGGATTGTGTCAAAGGCCTTGGCCAAGTCAAGGTAGGCTGTATGTACCGACTTTCTTTCATCCAGGGCCTTGGTGTCAGTCTCAAAGAAGTTGACCAGGTTCAACAGGAAAGATCTGCCCTTGATGAATCCAAACTGGGTGGGGTCAAGTACTTGGAGATTGCCTATGTCCTTCTTTATGAGATCCATAATAATACGCTCCATGGCTTTACAGATCAGACTTGTCAAACTAATAGTTTCCAGGGTCATTACTGGCACTACTTTTGTGCAAGGAGATTACAATGGCGGTTCTCCATTCTGCTTGAATGAAGCCAGTACTTAGGCTGTGGTTGAATAGGGTTCTCAGTGGCAAAATCAGTTCTTGCTGGAGAGGGTGCAGAATACATCCTGGGATACTATCAGGTCCCATGAAAGCTGTGTTTTTTGCCTTGGATAGGGCCTGTAACATTGGTTCTATGGATATGTGAGGTGCGGAACAAGTATCAGGGATGTCAAAAAGGCCTTTGGGGGGATGGAGGGGGGATTGCACTGAACCTATCTGCTAGCAGGTTGGCTAAGTCAACAGGATCAGTGTATGTGATACTGTTAAATACTAATTCAGAAAAAACCTGGGCTTTGCCATGGAGGTTCCCAGATGGAGACACGAGGAACTCCTTCATGGCAGTGAATGTGATCTGTGGAAACAGACCCCCATCCAAGGCTTTTTCTCCAGTGCAATGATGTGCTCCTTTGTGCTGGTGTATAGGTTATTCTACAACATTTCTGTTGAGCAGATTTGTTGTAGCTACTGACTGCATTAACATCCACAGCCAGATCACACCACATACACATTCCCAGAAGACTGTATTAGTCTTGTGGGAATCAACCATCCTTGCTCATGGAAAGCCTGCAGTAGCTCATTGGTCTTTCCTGGGAAAACTTCCCAAGATGTATCAACTCTTTTGTCACCATGTATGTTTTTGTAAATATGAATACACACACCCCTGTGGTCAGTGATCAGACACAAACTAGTGCAGCATGCACTTGTATAGCAGCAGTAGCTGCATAAGATGCCATGCCTATCATCATCCCCCAGTGTCACGGGCGACTTCCCCATGTTAGTCCTGTAGACAGCCTGGGGATGGACTGTGTTGTGATATTCACCTTGTCATCTGTTTACATTAACCTATGCTCAACAATGCATATGCATAGCCAATATGTGCCACATATACTAACTCATGTCCTGAATCTGTTAATGTTTTTCGTGTTTCACTGTTGCAGTCATTACATTTGGGTAATCCTGCTGGTAGGTTGCCCTCAGTTGGCCTGAATTCCAAAGTCTTGGGTCCTGTGTCGGTTGCTGTTGCCCCTTCCCTGACATCAGGTCATCAGGGGTATAAAAGATGCAGCCAACGCCATTTTCTTCAGTCTTTCTTGCCGCACGGTGCCCGAAGCAGAAGCAGTTCACAAGTGCCGGTCGGCCGACTCCAGAGATTTTCGTTCTCGAATTTCAGATCCAAAGTCTTCATTAAAAGCTAAGTACCCAGTTGGGGAAACTTTCTTGCTCCAGACCAATGTCAGAAAAAGTTAATAATTGTATTTCTTGTGGGAAGCAAATACCTCATAAGGACTTTCATTCTTACTGTATTCCTTGCCTAGGCCCTGACCACGACATTTCTAGTTGTCGGTTTTGTGCCAGATTTACCCAACGCACTATTAAGCGTCGGTACGATTTTGCACTAAGCTTTTTGGGCACAAATATAATTATACAATGTCGTCGGAGAGCCATCCGACTACCGGATTTCACAAAAAGCGCAAAGAAAAAGAAAAAGACAGGTAACTGAGGTCCAAAACCGACGATGAAGCTTTTCCTAAGCCAGCCGCTGGTTCGCCGGTTCTCAGTGAGGCGCTTTCGCAGCCCCTGAAGCCCTCTACTTTAGAGTTGCAAGCCGCTACCGACACCCACATGGATTCGGTCAGGTCACTTGAGACTCAAGGTATTGGAGCCTCAGAGACTATTCCCTCAGATGGGTCCAGAACCGCTGAGCAGGCATCGACTTCTGAGGGTGTATTCAGACATGAGCAATTATACATTAAACCGACTTCAGCTTCAAAGGCAAAGACTAAAGCACCTTTAAAATGAAAGAAACAAGTTCAGCAGCTACATGGACAGGCTTCCATGCCCAAAAAACAGATGCTCATAAGGGCAGAAGACTTAATTACCTTGATCAGGGGTTCCCTTCCCCCTCCTGATAAGAGGCCTAGGCAAGACACAGACTATGAATCTTCAGATCAGGTTTCCAATTCCTCTGATTCTTCTTCTGATCAGGAATGTTCTCTTCCCCCCTTTGAGGATTCTGATGCTGAAGAATCTATTCCTTCAGCTTCTCCTCCTGAGGACTATTTCTTTGGGGAAACCTTGCATACCATGAGGGAGCATTTCCACTGGTAGAGCCAAGATTTTTCAGAATCTGAGAAGAGGCTCAGGGACTTCCTTCTACTGCCTCAACATAGGCCTCTAGCTATTCCTCCTGTGCTAGATATTGTAGATGATGTGTTTTCAGAGTCTAGTCTGACCCCTGAATCCTTACCTCCAGCTCCTGTTAAGCCTGACAGATACTACAGGGTTCCTGACTCTCATAAATTCCTTTAAAAACCCTGCTGCAGACCCAGAAACTATTTCTCAGGGTCCCAAAGGGGTTAAGGCTTCCACTGCAAAAAACCCTACCCCGTCTGACAGATATTCCAGGGCATTGGATAGATGGGGAAAAAAGAATGACACATCTGCTAACTTGGCTATAAGAGCTTTAAACTGCCAATTTCATATGCTCAAATATCAGCAATATGTCATGACACTGCTTAAACAGAAAATGTTGGTAAATTCTGAATGTGCAGATAACAAATAAATGCAGGATTTATTGCATGCAGCTGAACAAGTTGGAAAGCATACTTTGTAATGTGGTTTTCATTCTCTGGAGGCTTCCTGCAGGGCCGCTGTTATGGGTTCTGTAATTAGGAGGCACACTTGGTTAAAGGAATAAAATCTGCCTGATCATGTCACAGCTAAATTATTAGATGCAACATTACAGCATGATACCTTGTTTGGTGTTAAGGCAGAAGAGGTGTTAAAGAAAATGGAGGACAAAGCTAAATCTATGCAAACAGTCAAAGATTTTTTACAAGTACAGCCACCTAGGTTTAGCATACACTGGCCTACAAAGAATTGGTCCTTTCCAGTGTCAGACAGACCTCAAAGGGGCAGATCCAGGCACCCTAGAGGCAGATCCCAGCTGCAAGATTCGTACAGGTCTAAGCAATGGGGAGCTTCTACCTCCAAAAGTGGAGAAGACAAATCACAACCATACAGGAAGCAGTCCCAATGACTTCCCCCTGCCAGCACCAAGCACTTATCTACTGACAGCACCCCTGGGGGGGAAATTAGCACTTTTTTTCTCCAAATTGGCACTTTATAACCCAGGACAAATGGGTTCTAAACATAGTGTTACAAGGCTACAAGTTTCACTTCCATACCCTGCCAAGGACACACGGTTGGTCAGACCTGCCAAAAAATCAATGAGCAGAGGCTCAAAAACAAGTCTCATCCCTCATGGACATGGGGGCTATTCAACAAGTGCCACAGCAAGAGTAGGGATAAGGATTTTACTCAAGACTGTTCTTGGTACCCAGAAAGGACAAAACATGGAGACCAATACTGTACCTATCTATTCTAAACACTTTCCTGGATATACCAAAATTCAAGATGTTGACCTTACAGCAGTGTCTGCCCATGCTGGGCAGAAAGGCTTGGCTGGTCACTTTAGACCTAAAAGAGGCATACCTGCATGTCCCATTCAGACAATCATGCAGAAGATACCTCAGATTCAAGGCTGGTTCAAAGTATTACCAATTTTCTGCACTGCCCTTTGGCTTATCTACTGCGCCCAGGGTCTTCACAAAGTGCCTGGCACCAGTAATTGCTTTCTGCAGACAAAGAGGAATACAAATATATCCTTACTTGGACGACTGCCTCATTCAAGCAGAGAACAAGGACATCCTACTACAGCATCTGGCGTTTGTGAAAAGACTTTTACCATGCCTAGGGTACACAGTCAACAAAAAGAAATCAAAACTAGTACCCTCTCAAGAGATAATATTCCTGGGTGCAAGCTTAAATACAACTGCCCAGATGGCTTATCTCACGCCAGACAAGCAAAGGCAACTGACTACCTATTTCAAGGAAATGGCAACAAAGGCCCAGTTATCTGCAAGAAAAATTCTGCAGGCTTTGGGCTTCATGGCATCCTGCATCCTACTAATTCCATATGCAAGACTGCATATGAGGAAACTTCAATGGTACCTAAAAAGTGTCTGGACACAACATTGCCACAGCCTGAAAACAATGATTACTCTCATTCCCTGCCTGCAACAGGAGTTTTGATGGTGGGCAAAGGCTTGTCACCAAAACAAGGGACAGCCATTCTCACTTCCCCCAGCCAGGCAGAACCTAACAACGGATGCATCAGATTATGCCTGGGGGGCCCACATGGCAGGAAGAAGCATTAAGGGCACCTGGTCCTCAAGTCAAATGCATCTACATATAAAGCAAAAAGAGATTCTAGCTGTTCAAAATGCCCTGACAGCCTTCAAGGACCTAATTCATCCGGGACAACTACTGATAAAGACATAAAATACCACGGTCATGTGGTACATAAACAAGCAGGGGACATGCATTCTTACCCCCTTTGCAGACTAGCCATGACTTTATGGGACACAGCATTGACTTACCAAGTTCATCTGCAGGCACAATTCCTGCCAGAAAAGGACAGTACTCTGGCAGATGAACTAAGCAGAAACCTCATGGATCCCCACGAGTGGCACCTGGATCCACAAGTCTTCAGCATGATAACAAAGAAATGGGGACGCCCGGACATAGATCTATTTGCCTCCCCTCACAACTATCAACTAAAATGATTCTGCACAAGGACTTATCACAGACAAGCATGGAAAGTGGACGCCTTATCTTTCAATTGGCCTTTCCTTCACTGCCTCTCCTCCCCAAGGTACTCCTAAAGGTGAGACAGGAAAAACCAAAAATGATTCTGATTGCCCCAGACTGGCCCCGCCAGTACTGGTATCTGATCTTAAGGAACTTGTCTCAATGCCCAGCCTGGACCTTACCTTAAATACCTTAAATACCTCATCTACTGTTCCCAACAAAACAATCAGATTCTGCACAGCCAACTCTGGACTCTAAACCTGGCAGCATGGCAGATAATGTAGCCATACAAAGCACACCTCTCACTAAATCATTTATTGTCTCATTAAGCCAGCTGTGCACACTAAACTGTGTTGGGAAAACCTCTGTTGATTCAACATCCCACCTTAATTTGACATCTAAAAGTCAATTAATTCACACCTCTCACTAAAGCTGTGATGGATGTCATTTTGGAAGCCAGAAGGCCTAGTACTAGAAAATACTATGCTGGAAAATGGAAGAGATTTTGTGCTTGGAACCAAGCTCAAGGAACTGACACAGCTGTACCAAATATTCCTCAGATTTTGCACTACTTAACTGAGATGCTGGACAAAGGCCTATCTTTTTCATCAATTAAAATTCATGCCTCTGCCATTTCGGCTCATTACAATACAGAGCCACCACTCTTTTCACATCCTTTACTAAGGCAGTACCTCAGAGGAGCCAAAAATTTAAGGCCTCCAAGGAGACTGCCAATGCCTGCATGGGACTTCAATTATGTACTGGAAAAACTCACCCTACCTCCTTTTGAACCAGCTGCTACTGCGGATATAAAGTTCTTATCTTGGAAAACAGCTCTGCTCCTAGCAATAACTTCTGCAAGATGAGTGTCAGAGCTACAGGCTCTCATGGCTGTGGAACCTTTTATCATTTTTTATCCAGACAGGGTCTCTCTGAGGACAAACCCTACATTTATGCCTAAGGTGGTGTCCAGTGTAGCCCTTAACCAAACTATTCATTTGCCAACTTTTTATCCAAATCCACAGAACAAGGGGGAGAAAATTCTGCATTCTTTGGACATACACAGACAACTTATATTCTATTTGGACAAAACTAAAGTTTTCAGAAAGACAGAACAATTACTAGTGGCATATGCTGCAGGATCACAAGGAAAGGCTATCTCCAAGCAGACTATTTCAAAGTGGATAGGTCACTGCATTCATTTCTGCTACTCCCAGCAAGGCAAGCCAGTGCCTAAGGGCATTAGGCCACATTCAACCAGAGCGGCAGCCACTTCGGCAGCCTTTCTCAGGGGAGTACCAACCAAAGACATTTTAGAGGCTGCTACTTGGAATTCAGTGCACACCTTTACAAAGCATTACAATCTGCCACTTTACTCTAAATCCAGAGCAGGCTTTGTCACTGCAGTTCTGCAGGGCCTCATAGCCGCTCCTAATATTGTTTAGCTCCAGCTCCCCAACCATAGCTTTGGGACTCTACCCAAATGTAATGACTGCAACAGTGAAACACGAAGAACATAGTACAGTTGTGTACACTTACCATAAATAGAGCTAGAGCTTCCCAACGATCTCTCCTATACTCAGCTCACTTTTGCTCACAAACTAATTTTTCATCCCTCCCTCTGTCCCTCTCTCAGCTCTACCTTTAAAATGCACCTACCACAAAGACTCCTAAGATCTAATAACCAAAACCTAATAGAACTGTACAAACCCCTTCACTCCCCAGGGCAAAACCTCCTGTCCTTTGCCCTGGCACACCTATGGAACTCCCTTCCTCCCTCCATCCGTATCGCCACCAACATCCCTGCTTATAAAAAATCACTGCACTCACATCTAACATCCTCATGGGAATGCTCCTGCTCCCACCCCTCATAGCCTATTCTCCACTTACTGCAGGCTACTTAATCATGTATTACCAGACACCAAATAATAAGTCAACTGTAATGACATCTTATAATTCTCTAATCCTACTATTCCACTCAAGAAACTATATATTTACTGCAGCAATGCTTTGTTTTTCTACAAAATTATAACTTTTAACCTAACAATTTTTATTGCACCTGCTTAAATCTTAGTTTTCTACAAAATGAAACTAAAAATTGCATTGTAACTGCTTAATCTTTGTTTTGTCTTGAACCCACAGATGACTGAAATTGTTAACTTCTGTAATCTTTTTGTTACCACTGTTTTAAAGCTTTGTCTTTAACTTACAAATGATTGAAATTGTAAACTGCTGTAATCTTTTTGTAACCTTTGTTTTGGAGCTTTTCTCCCCAGGACTCCATTGAAAACTGGTTCTTATTAGCCCAATGGACTATCCTGGTAAACCAACTGCAAATAAATAAATAAATAAATAAATAAATAAATAAATAAATAAAATGTAGTTGTTCGAGTGTATTCACTGTTACAGTCCAGGTTACCCACCCGCCATTCCCCCCTATTTCTGCTGGAACTTATCTTTACTTCTCTGATCTATACAACCTATGTGGTGTATTTGCTTGTAGATGAAGGTAAAGTTTATTTTGCTGCATGTATGTTTTATATATATATATATATATATATATATATATATATATATATATATATATATATATATATATATATACCTAGCCTATCCTTTTGGGGGCACCTGACATCTGGGGCAAAAAAAAAACTGAAGAAAATGGCATTTATACCCCTGATGACCTGACATCAGGGAAGGGGTGACAGCAACCGATGCAGGACCCAAGACTTTGGAATTCAGGCCGACTGAGGGCAACCTGCCAGCAGGATTACCCAAATGTAATGACTGCAACACTGAATACACTCGAACATCTACATTTATGTTAAGTGTACACAACTGTACTTTCATCCCATTTTGCCCCACCTCATATCACTGTATGCTATATCTGAGCTAAGTATACAGAGGTTATGTTTTGCAACATGTCCACCTCTGCCTCAGTCACTTACCAGGGAGCACACTACACCTCACACAGCCCCTCAATCATACATATGATGGGCTATTGCTGCTTGTGTCTGTGCCTGTCTTCTGTCATTCATTTCAACCCTTCCTGTGCTCCCCATCCCTCCTGTCGGCAAGTTGCTGTGGGGCACCCCCAATAATAAAGTTATGTCGAGTTGGAGGTTGGTGTAATGTTTAAGTTGTTTACCTCACAGACAATAGGTACAGGGTGGCTGGCTAGGCTTAAAGTGATCCACAAGAGCAGCTAGGCTTAAAATAATCCACAAAGGCAGATAGCCTAGTACTTGCCTATGAAAATATGAACCTATATAGGTATCTAATCATCCTCCCCACTTTCCACTGACATGTGTACCCTTATCACTGCAGATAAACAACACCTCCGTACCTTATTGGCCAATATAATTATTTAATGTGTAGAGCCATGACAAGGGTTAACCATGCTCTTCCTCCCCTTGTCAGCAGGTTACTGTTAGTCAACCCCCTAGTAAAAAACCTACCACTCTCTCCACATGACACTGACATCAAGATCCTTGCCATAGGAGATATTCTTCACTGTATAGAGCAATGTAATGATTTTATTCAGGATTCGGATGCAGTACAATTAGAAGATTCATTAACAAGACAGGCATGACATTGGCAATTGTGTGTTTATATCAATCTGTTTTAGGCTTGTAGCATTGTAGTTATGCTAATGAGGCAATTTAGGATAACTATTGCTCAGTTACACATTTAGGGCAATGAGTACCGGCTGTAGACTCCCCAGTAAGAAACCTTGCATACCTTAAGAGAGCATTTCTGCTGGGAATGCCAGGACTACCCACAGTTCAAAAAGAGACTCAGAGAATGTTTAGACTTGCCTCAGCACAGGCCTCTAGCTATACCCCCTGTCCTGGATATTGTAGATGATGTCTTCATGGAATCCAGTCTTACTCCTGATACTTTACCACCAGCTCCTAGAAAGCCTGACAGGTACTACAGAGTACCTGACTCACACAAAGAATCCCACTACAGATCCAGAGACCATTTCACAGGGACCTAAAGGTATTAAGGCTACTACAACCAAAAACCCTACCCCGTCAGACAGGGATTCTAGAGCTTTAGACAGATGGGGTAAGAAGGTATATATCTCTGCAACTCTTGCCATAAGGGCTTTAAATTCCGAGTTTCACATCTTGAAGTACCAGCAGCATATTATGGAACTAATTAAACAAAAAAAATGTTGTTGCTTCCAGATTGTGCAGAAAATAAAGATTTATAAGAGTTAATGCATTCTGCAAACCAAGTTGGTAAATATCCTTTGCAGTGTGGTTTTGATGCTTTAGAAGCATCTTGCAGGGCTGCTGTCACTGGGTCTGTACTGAGAAGGCCTGCTTGGCTGAAGGAACAAATCTTGCCAGACCATGCCAAAGCAAAATTACTAGAAGCTCCATTACACCTGGAACATTCCTTTGGCACAAAAGCAGAAGAAGTTCTTAAAAAGATGCAGGAAAAAGCTAAATCTATGCAAACTGTTAAAGATTTCTTACAGGTACAGCCACCTAGATTCAGTAGGCACTGGCCTTCTAAAAACTGATCCTTTCCAGTCCCTCCCAGGCCTTCTCAGTCCAAACCCAGGGGCAACAGACCACCAAGACTACAGTCTCAAGGTATGCAGAGATCTAAGCAATGAAGTGCCCCCACCTCAAAAACAGGGAGTGGTAAGCCACCCCGTTATGGAAAAAGTTTATAATGACTTTTCTATCATCCTTCCCAGCCATGCCCAAGTACTTGCACCCCTAGGAGGAAAACTCGCCCAGCATGCAAAAAACTGGATGTCCATTACCCAGGACGGATGGGTCCTAAATATTGTATCCCATGATTACAGATTCTACTTCCACTCACTGCCAACCCCAAGCGGGTTGCCAGACCTTCCTCCAAACCAGTGGGCAGAGGCTCAAAAGCAAGTACTTTCTCTTCTCAGTATCAGGGCTATTCATCCTGTTCCAACAGAGCAAAGGGGACAGGGTTTCTACTCCAGACTGTTCCTGGTGCCCAGAAAAGAGAGCTCATGGTGCCCTATCCTGGATATGTCCATTCTCAACACCATCCTGGTGGTCCCAAAATTCAGAATGCTTACACTACAACAGCTGCTTCCTATGCTAGCCAAGGACTCCTGGCTAGTCACCCTAGACTTAAAAGAAACTTATCTGCACATCCCCATAAGGGAAGCTTGCAGGAAATATCTACGTTTCAGGGCAGGCTGTATGCATTATCAGTTCTCTGCACTTTCCTTTGGCCTATCTACTGCACCCAGGGTGTTCACAAAGTGCCTGGCTCCAGCCATTGCATACTACAGGCAGAGAAATATTAAAATTTATTCATACTTGGACAATTGCCTGATTCAGGCAGACAGTCAGGAATTGCTACTTCAGCACCTGACATTTGTAAAGAGACTTCTAACCTCTCTGGGGTACACCATCAACAAAAAGAACTCACATCTGGTGCCCAACCAAAAGATTGTATTCCTGGGAGCAAGCTTGAACACAACTTCCCAGATGGCATGCCTAACTTCAGAAAAGCAGGTTCATTTGACAAATTACTTCAAACTTATAGCCACCAAAACCCAGCTATCAGCAAGAAAAACACTGCAAGCCCTAGGGTTCATGTCCTCATGCATTCTACTAATTTTATATGCAAGACTGCATATGAGGAAACTTCAGTGGTACTGAAAATGTCTCTGGTGTCAACATTCTCAGAACATGGAAACACTGATTCCTATCATTCCTTGTCTAAGGGCAGAGTTCCTTTGGTGGGCAGAGGCTTGCAACCACAAAGAGGGACTTCCTTTCACTCAACCCCTCGCCATCCAAACCCTGACAGTAGATGCATCAGACTATGCATGGGGGGGGCTTACATGGCAGGCAAATGCATTCAAGGCAAATGGCGCCTAGGACAAATTCACCAGCATATCAATCAAAAAGAAATGTTAGCTGTACAGAATTCTCTGACAGCCTTCAAATACCTTATCCTTCCAGGACAACTCATGATAAAGATGGACAACACCACAGTTATGTGGTACATAAACAAGCAGGGGGAACTCATTCCTACCCACTCAGCAGGTTAGCTATAGCCTAGTTGAACACAGTCTTGAGCAACCAAATGCACCTGCAAGCTCAATTCCTGCCAGGCATACAAAATTCACTGGCAGATGACTTAAGCAGAAATCTCCTGGACCCACACGAGTGGAAACTGGAACCCATCTCATTCAAACTTCTAATCAACAGGTGGGGTCACCAGAGGTGGACTTCTTTGCCTCCCCCCAAAACCATCAATTCAGCAAATTTTGCACCAGAAATCCCCAAGCATGGCAAGTGGATGCCCTAACCTTCACATGGGAAAACCTCTCAATGTATGCCTTTCCCCCCTTGCCACTCCTCTCAAAAGTACTACTCAAGATCAAGCAGGACAGACTAAGGACAATCCTTATTGCACCAGACTGGCCATGCCAGCACTGGTGCCCACTCTTATGCAGTTTGACAGCAGTGCCACCCTGGCACCTACACCAGACCCCCTCCCTGTTATCCCAGCAGGAGGGGCAGATTTTGCATCCTCAGCTGCAAACACTGGGGTGGGAGGTTGGCATAATGGTTAAGGTGTTTACCTTACAGACACAAGGTGC
>NC_056732.1:1732911587-1732999770 GCF_019279795.1 Protopterus annectens
AGCAGATGCCCTAAGCTGACTGTCTAAAAAAACTCCAGCTATACTCTGTGGCATATCATCTACTCAGAGGCAATCTCTGCTTAACATACAAGGCCATGTCAAACCCTGAGCTGTTGGACATGCTCCTCTTAAAGAAATCCCAATCCATCAGAGCTGCACACTTGCTCCAGGGATCTAAACCTTGTCATCACAATGAACAAAACATGCTGGAGGTGTAGGTACCTGACCCAGAGACTTCCCATACTCTGGAATAGACTGCCCAAACATGTCAAGCAGAGTGCCTCCTTTGCCCTCTTCAAAAGGAACCATGACGCAATTAGATGGGAGATAGGAAAGGCTGCAGAAATACCTCACTAAAAGAATCACAGGCCTAAAGCAGATGCCCTATGCTGACCATCTAAAAAAAACTCCAGCTATACTCTGTGGCATATCATCTACTCAGAGGCAATCTCTGCTCAACATACAAGGCCATGTCAAACCCTGAGCTGTTGGACATGCTCCACTTAAAGAAATCCCAATCCATCAGAGCCACACGCTTGCTCCAGGGATCTAAACCTTGTCATCACAATGAACAAAACATGCTGGAGGGATAGGTACCTGACCCAGAGACTCCCCATACTCTGGAATAGACTGCCCATACATGTCAAGCAGAGCGCCTCCTTTGCCCTCTTAAAAAGGAACCATGACGCAATTAGATGGGAGATAGGAAATTCACCCCGGCGATCACGTCAGTCGCCCTGCTTGAGAGGGGCCCAGGGAAGTAAATATTGTGGGAAGAAATATCCGGGGAATTGTTTGACTAGGCTTCTATAGGCCCTAGGGTCAATATCCTAGTACCAACCTGTGAACCTATGCCAGTCACGCTCCCCCCACTGTCAATCCCTACATACATTACACTGGCTAGAATTTCCCAATTTATTATGTTACCACCAACTCAACCTAGCACACCAAATACTATACTATCCTGAGTAAACTCCTGCCCTGACTGGCCTTCTAAACTTCTACAATTCAAATAGGCAACTACAATCCGTAACAAAACTCTGATTTAAATTATCCCATGTAAAAACAGCTCTTGGGTATCTCTATTCCCTCATGAAGTTGCAAAAACATGGAATACCCTGCCTCCTGACCTCAGGTTACAAAATTATTCATCCACTTTCAAAAACCTCCTTAAAAAATACCTTTACGCCAACCATTTACGTACCTGCAATGGACCTCCCTGAAGCCTCACCCTACTGTAGGATGTTTTTTACTGATGGTTCTGGTGAATACTGATAATGTTCTCTACTGTTGCTCTTTGCATATATTGCATATATTGTAAATATGTTCTTGCTATGAAAATCCTATGTACATATATTGTACCTACACTTACTCTACGAAAGTGCTATGATCATATATTTGTACTTCAGCTTTGTATTTTATAAATTGTTAACCTTTCTACAGCATGTTTCCTAACCAGTTGTTATCATTTAAACTCTGTAACTTTTAATTGCTACCATTTATTACTCCTTATTCTGTAAAGATTTGGAGCTTTTCTGTCCAGGACTCTGCTGAAAATGGACACTAGCTGTCCAGCTGGGCTATCCTGGAAAACAAATGTCAAATAATAAATAAAACAAAATACTTCTGCAGACGTGTACCTCAGAGGTGGTCTCTACTAAATTCTCTTGTACAACTGCTATACAGGTTACTACACCATTGGTATTTTGTATGTCTTATTCAGCCAACATCTCTGTCATGCCTGCTAAGACTGAAGACCCTTGGGTTTCATGGGCCTTAATCCTCATTACTGAAGTGTAAGCTGGAATTACCAGGATTTTAGTTGACAAGGAGGTTCCTAAAGTCCACACTGAGGTCTCAGTTCTCCTCTTCATGACCCAAGGCTTCTATGCATCTGTACCTGAAACCATGAGGTGCAAGACACCGAAGGCCAAGCTGATGCTTGCCAGCTTGCCTTGACCTAGGCTGTGCAGTGTCTCAGCCCCCTCCACTTCCCAGGTACCCACTGATTTGCACTTTGAGCTGGCTGAGGATTTTATGTCTTTGTAAAACACAAAAAGGCCAGACTTAGAAGTATCAATTATATATGTGGCACCAAAAAGGAAAGCAGAACATCTGCCTGAAGATTCTGACTCCCATGCCTCAGAGGCAGATGAACTGCTTTATGCAGACCATATCCCTTCTATTGAAGCTTTATGAATAAGACACTGAGAATAACATTTCCTCTGCTTCTCTACCAGAGGACTTCTCCTTTGGAGATACCCATGAAGTTTTTCATATTAAGATAATGTAGTATTTTGAACACCAGCTCAGATGCAGAGCTTACATGGGCCCACCTGACCCTCAAGCACCATCTGTTCCTTAAGTGCTAGATTTCCCAGAGGATGTTTTACAAATGCATTCATGGATCCAAACCCTTCCCTTTCAGATGCAAGGAAACATCATTGCTTTTGCAGGTTCAAGGAGTCTCATGAATTCTTATATAAAAATCCTTTGGCTGATCCACCTGTGGTGTTCCTGGATTCTATCAAGGCAGCAGCTTTAGCTCCATCCAGGAACCCTGTTTTCAGTGATGGGTACAATAAAATACTTGAGAGACTTACGGTAACAGAAGTATATACATTCTTCCTCATCAGTCACAAGCTTGTTCTGACCAATCCACAGATAGCCCTGAACTGACCAATCCTGGGGAGGAATGTGTATACTTCTGCTACCCTGCCATTCATAGCCTTGAAATTACCAATCTACATACATCCTTGTACTGGCCTATCCACATGCTCTATACAGCCTTGTACTGGCCTATCCACATGCTCTTCTACCACAAGTTCTTGCTGAAGAAGATGAGGACCAAGGTAGAGGGGATGTAGGATAAGAATCTGAAGCAGGAGATGGTTGAGCTTTGTGGACTCTCTTCTCTGGTTGTCTGTTACTCCCATGATTGTGACTATGATGCAGGGGATGCATCATGCACAAGTACAGATGCAGGGTCCCTTATTTTAGAGATGAAGGGCTAGGCACAATACTTCCTTCAAACATTGTAAACACTGAGCTTCTAAATGCAGCTCTGCAAATGGACCCTCTACTCAAGGATGTTTCAAGAAAATGGATGAATAGGGAGAGAGCAGTTTGTTAAGCAACTTCTTCAGGTTCAAACTCCTATGTTCAGCAGGAATTACCCAGTGTAAGCTTTATACAGTATTTGTTAAAGCTGCATATTTCTTGGTAACCTACTGTTAATTAGTTTCATCATTATTTACAGATTTGCTTTGCATTATCATATACCTTGTATGAAAGTGCAAATTGAGGTGTCCTACTGTCCAGTAGCATAGCAGGGGTGGGGTAAAGGGGACAACTGCCCAGGTGTAAAGTGTTAGAGGGTGTGACTGAGAGTTCCTGCAGAATGCATTGCTTGAAATGCTAAGGGGGTAAGGATTGCCTGCTGTAGTAACCTATACACCAATTGTCCTTCTACATTGAGTTAAAGTTGTCTGTTTGCTGTTCATTCCAAGAGCTGAATAGGCACTGAATCACTGTTGTAGGAAGCCACTGCAACAACTGGCTTTCTGCAGCAGGCCAAAGTCCTTTCTTGTTTTTTTTTCCTCTTCACATAATGCTGAGGGTGGGGCATCAATTCACTGTCCTTCATTTGACGAGCTGGGGGGCCCATGGATAGGCTGTTGTAGAAGGTGATGCACCAGTTGTCTTTCTCCAAGACACAGAAGTCCTTTTTTATATTATTTATTTATTTATTTTGCTCTTCCCCTTGAAGAGCAAAGGGGTTGGGGCAGTACTTCAGGGACCAGCATTGGGCACTAATAAGCATTGGCCACTAGATAAGCCATCGGTGGCTCTGCTAGTGTCCTTCCAACCACCAGAGATTCCCAGCAGTACCATGCTGATGCAGACTGAGCTGTCAGTGGGTGTGCAACACCCGCTCTGAGTGTCATTGTCTGATTTGGACCTATTTAGTTTACATCACTCACTGTAATGTCCTTATTCATCTCACAGTCTGCCATGCCTTAACTCATACACTTGGTCATTTCACCACCCTTGCCTGTGTCAGTTATACCTGCCATACTACAGGCTTGCAGATAACAGGCTGTTGGGTGGCATGTCATGATGTCCTATGTTAGGGTACAGTATAACTAGTGGATTTTTACAGGTTCATAAGTGTTTACTAGGCTAACTACCACAAGGGCCTTTTTATGCCTAGCCATGCATCCCAAATCACTGACAAGTTCTGATACCCTTGATAAGTGTAAGCATGGGCCCGGAAGATGAATCATTTCCAGGTTATCTGTTTGCATTAGAGATATAGGTGCCAAACCAGGGACAAATTTCCATTTTCCCATCCAGTTGTCCAAGTTGCACTTGAATTGGGTTAGGGAGGAGCTCTGCTTCACATGAATGGGTAGCCTGTTCCATATATGGGCTAGTCTCTGGGATACACACCTATCTCTTCAGCAGGTCCTATTTATAGCACAGGCAAGGTTTAAGTCTTTAGAATGGATAATTCCAGTGCTGTCTGTTTTGTGGATATACATGAGGTCCATCAGAGTGGGGTCTGACAATGTCCTGTATGCCAGGTTTAGCTGTCATATGTGTATTCCTTCTGGAATTCTGTGGTAGGATACATGCCATGGTGTCCTCAGTGCCACACAGGTCACACATCATGGATAATTATTTTTGCCTTTGTTTTTTTCTTTTTATTGTCAACTTTTTTGTTTGCCTTTTGTTATTTTATCTCCATTTATATTCATATGATAGGCAGTGTTACCTGCAGCAGTGGATGTAGCACAACAGTGTCCACCACACTGTACACCTGCTTTGCATCACTTGTTTGGTCCCCAATAGACTCCAGATCCTGCTGAGTATGGCAGTATAGGTCATCCAGCAGGGGCAACCTGGAGGACTCTGTGGCAACCTACTCTCCCTGGTGGGAGGTGCAGCCTCTTTATTGGTGAGTGTCACTTGGGGGGGGGTTCTGCTATATCATCTGGTAGGAGGTGGAAGACCTGATGGCTGTCACAGATGTCCAGCTTGAAGCACATTCTCATCCAATGGGTAGAGTCACAGAACTGCTTGGCTCTAACCAGTGGGCCAACATTGGCTGAGCCCAGCTGTGAGGGTGGTCTTGGGGGGGGGGGTGACTGACTTCATATGTTAAGTGTGGCACATTACAGTGTTGTAGTTGGCCATCATCCCCACCATATCCCCTGTCATGGTGTTCTCTATCTTTGTTTCATTTTCCTCTCCAGTTTGTAGTCCGGTCCTGCTTAGAACCAGTCTGTTCTCATTTTGTCTGTTTCTCCTTGTGTCATTTCTCTGTGTCAGCACCTCTCCTGTCAGTCTTGTCTTTTGTGTTGGTTTATCTGCTCCTGCTGCCAGCCTTAAACCGTTTATCCTATCTACATATTCCCCATGCTACATTTTCCATCCACCTTTCTGGAAAATATAAAAAAGGTACCTGTCCCACAAAAATGTATTCCCTTGCTAGCCCTTACCATATGGATCTTCCTTACCTTTTCTTTGTTTCCTGTGCTTGCTATTTATTCCCCTTTCTACTTCTTCTACATACCATTTCCTGCCATTCATAGTAAAATATAGTGGAGACTTTGCTGTGTAGCTCTTATCTGGGCTTGGTCATATCTCATTGTGGGTCTGAGTACCCATTATTACTCTGTCTATAGAATCTTGTGGCCAATAATACTACTGTGATGGTCAGTGCATGATTTGCTCTGTTTTTATGAATGAATTAACTGTTTTTTCAAGTCCTTGTCATGCAGTGTCACTGTGACAATATAGTTAATCAGTATTTAGCCACATTCTGGTATGTCCCTGTGATGTAGTGTCACTGTTACACAGTCAGTATTGAGCCACACTGTGGGACATCCTTGTCATACAGTGTCACTGTTACACAGTCAGTATTGATCCACACTCCTGAGATAGCACAGCTCTTAACCCTATTTCTAGATAGCACAGCTGCTAACCCTATTTCTGAGATAGCACAGCTGCTAACCCTATTCCTGAGATAGTACAGCTGCTAACCCTATTTCTGAGATAGCACAGCTGCTACCCCTATTTCTGAGATAGCACAGCTGCTAACCCTATTCCTGAGATAGTACAGCTGCTAACCCTATTTCTCAGATAGCACAGCTGCTAACTCTATTTCTGAGATAGCGCAGCTGCTAACCCTGTTTCTGAAATAGCACAGCTACTAACCGTATTCCTGCAATAGTACAGCTGCTAACCCTGTTCTTGAGATAGCACAGCTGCTAACCCTATTGCTGAGATAGCACAGCTGCTAACCCTGTTCCTGAGATAGCACAGCTGCTAACCCTGTTCCTGAGATAGCACAGCTGCTAACCCTATTCTTGAGGTAGCACAGCTGCTAATCCTTCAAATGCACTGTGTACACAATAAAGGATTTATAGGTTCATAGGTTGATACTATCTGCCCTAGGGCATTTATAAGCCTAGCCAGAGTGCTTTTGGCTTTCGCCACCCTTTTAGATTAGTTGACTGTGCCTCTGTATAGTAGGTCACAGAAGATAGCCCTATTAAGGTTAGTTTACTGTGCCTCTGTCTAGTAGGGACACAGAAGAGATCCCAGGGGTAAATCTACGATCTCCCATCCATTCATCAAGGTTTCTCTTGAAGAGTGTCATTGAGGGATTCTGCCTAACTTGGATTTGGATTTTGTTCCAGACTGAGGGGAGCCTCTGGGATATGAATCTGTCCCTCCAGCATGTCTTTTTTTTCTATTTCTTTGCTGAGGTTTAAGTCCCTGGAGCATGTAGCTCTAAGGGATTTGGATTTCCTGAGGTGGAGCATGTCCATTAATTCTGGGTTGGACATGGCTTTATACGTCAGGCACAGATCGCCTCTGAGTAGGCGGTAAGCAACTGAGTAGAGCTGGAGTTTCTTTAGCCTAACTGTGTAGGGCATCTGTTTGAGACCCTTGATCCTCTTGGTGAGGTACTTTTGGGGTCTTTCCAGTTGCTGCAGGTGTTGGGTAAGGTACATCCTGAATGGGGCATTGTATTCAATTATGGGCCTGATGAGTGATGAGTAGAGGGGCACAATGACCTCTCTTGATCTAGATGTGAACCCTTTCATGATAAGGTGGGTTATATAGAAGGTCTTTCTAACCACTTTGGCAATGTGATTGTCAAAGGAGAGATTGCTATCTACTTGGGTCCCCAAATCCCTAATTACTTTTTCTGTACTTAATGGATTACGACCTATGTGGTAATTTGTGGGCACTTTGTTTTTCCCAAAGGGGATGACTTTGCACTTTTTGGCATTTAGCTTTAGGCCATGGCTCTGGCACCAATTATCCGTCTCTGTGAGACCCTTTTGGAGGATGCTTGTGTCAGTCAGTGAGTCGATTATGGCACCCAGTTTGCAGTCATCTTCGAACTTGGTCAGCCATAGTCCTCCTGTGTTAGCTTGTACCTCAGAGAAATATATACCGAACAAGAGAGGTCCCAGGACTGAACCTTGTGGGAAGCCACTTGTAACTGGTTTAGAGTCTGACATGGCACCTGCAATTCTGACCATGTGGGTTCTATCCCTGAGCCAGTTTGCAACCCATCTTGTGACATAGGGGTTGATATTTAAGCTGGTGAGCTTATTTATGATGCCCAAGTGGGGTATTGTGTCGAAGGCTTTTGCAAGGTCCAAGTAGGCTGTGTGGACTACCTTCCCTTCATCTATGGCCTTGGTGACTATTTCAAAGAAGTCGACCAGGTTCAAGAGGCAAGATCTGCCCTTAACAAAGCCGAATTGGGTAGGATCCAGTGTTTGGTGGTTCCCAATATCTTTGTTTATGAGTTCCATGATGATACACTCCATAGCTTTGCAGACCAGGCTAGTCAGGCTTATAGGGCGATATTTTCCGGGGTCCGTTGTGGCACCACCTTTGTGGAGTGGGTCCACTGTTGCTGTACGCCATTCCTTGAGTACATATCCTGTATTAAGGCTGAGATTGAACAATGACTTTATGTGAGGGTTCAGTTCTTCTTGGAGCTCGTGTAAGACGCAGCTCGGGACACCGTCCAGTCCCATTGATGCTGTGTTTTTTGCTTTGGAGAGGTCAGCTCTCACCTGTGTATCTGTGATGTCAGGGAGGCTACACTCTGCTGGGATAGGCATTTGCTATTTTGGGGTGGAAGGGGGGGAGAAGTTTGCACTGAACCTGTCTGCCAGGATGTTGGCAATGTCTGTGGGTTCAGTGTATTTTTTGTCATTTTGGGCTAACTCAGAGCATATCTGGGAGATCCCACCCAGGTTCCTGAGATAACAAAAGAAGGCCTTGTAATTATCTTTAGCATCTTGTGCAATATTTCTTTCGATGCTGGCCTTAGATGATTTTATGAGGGATCGTAGTTTCTTGCTAGTACTGTTCAGAGATGCCTTCCCTTTTTGGGATTTTGCTCTATCATGTAGTAGCTTCCTCCTTCTGTTGTATAGCTTATTTATGGCTGGGGTCCACCAGACAGGTCTCCTGCCTTTGGAGGAGTGAGTCTTGGTTTTATTTGGGATAGTATGATCCATGCATTCCTGTAGGTGTCCATAGAATGCGTTTGTAAAGGATTCTGTGGTTTTGGCCATATTTTCCACTGGCCCGGGGGCTTTGAAGGATTCCACCTTGGTTTTGAGAAGTGTGAAGTTTGCTGTTGAGAAGTTCTTCATCGTGGTTTCCTTGGCTGGGGGTGGGGATGGAATATGGAATCCAGTGAGATTAATTTATGGTCAGATCTTACCAATGAGGGGTATACCTCTGGTATGGAACATAGAGTCCCCATATTGGTGATGATCAGGTCCAATATGTTTTCCCCTCTTGTGGGAGTGGTGACCAGTTGTTCCATAGCATTTGAGTTTATAAATTCTAGGAACCATTGGGCGAGGGTGTTGGGGCTTGAGTAGTGCTCCCAGTCTATGTTTGAGTAGTTGAAGTCACCCAATATAATGGTGTTTGGGGAGACCTTCATATTCTCCAGTGTTCCTTCTTCATCATCGGGTGATCAGAGCAAGCCTGGGAGATCAAAGGTCCCTAAGTTATCGACTGAGCATAAATCTGCCTATTTGGCTGTGACCATTTCAAGATCTTTGATACAGAGGCAACTGTCAGAGCCAACTAAGACTGGATCTACATATAAGATGCCTTCCAAGTTTTCAAAAGTTACATCTGTTGCTACCATGCACCTTTTTATGTACGGGAGTCTTACCTTTTGTAGCTCAGAAATGACCTCTTTATTTCTCAGTAAAAATTCTCTTGCTTCTTCTGGACCTTACAGAATGTTGTGTCTGTTTACACAGTATGGATCAGAGTCTCTTATACTCTGCTATTGTTTTGGGTATCACCTTCCATGCTAAGTACAGAAGATTCATCTTCTGTTCATGGATTTAGCACGTTTATGTTTTATGCCTGCTCTGATTATCTTTTACCATTTTCTCTTATTTTGTAGCTCACTTCATTAGTTTGTCACCTCAAAGGACCCTTATCACTTTACTAGAAACTTATTTTCAGCATCAAGAGCTAATGCTATTATTTTTCCCCTCTTTTTAACTCTCTGGCATATTTATTGTACTCCTTCATCTGTTGTGCCCTTTACATATGTTCCCACATTGCTGGCACATCAGTTTAATCTATCTTGCAAGTTTATAAGGTTTAATCTGATGTTGCTAGTTTTCTTTCCATTCATCACTGATGGGTATGGTTCCAAGCCCTCGGAACCAAGTCGGCCTATTACCAAGCTCACGCTAGCCAAAAAACCTCTCGAGCTAAGTCTCTGCCCAGAATTCCCTTCTTCCTGTTACATCAGATCTCGTTTGCCGCATAGCTGAGCTCTCAGCTAAATATGCCTATTTGGCTGTGGCCATCTCAAGATCTTTGATACAGACGCCTGTTTTGGCACCAGTCCTGCCTCCAGAACTGATCATAGACCTTACTATGCCTATTTCAACTTCGGCACCTGTAGCCACTTCGGCTCAGGGCACACCTTTGACTATGCCATTAGTTTCCATTTTGGAACTGACCATTTTGGCTCCGAGTGACACTTCGGCACCGAGCATTGTACCGACCTCACTGGATTTGACCCCTTTACTTCTGGTCTCGAAACTAGAGACTTTGGTGCTGGCAGTCCTTGCACCACGGACCTGATACTCCCCCTTCATAGGTTCATTTCTGGGCCAAGTGTGTAGCCCATTCCTTGAATGTCCTGACTCTCCATCTGGAGTAACCACTAGATTTACCAGGAGCCTTTCAGAACAGGACATGGTGCATCTTATAAACTAGCTGTTGTTAGCCAGGGGATTCCCTCACTTTCTAAGACCCATCCACCTGCGGGACTTGGGTTACCTTATCCACGGACTCCATATTACACTCCTCCTTTGACCACCTTAGTTCCAAAGCCTTCTGCTCCGACATCCTTCTTGGAACCCATCACCTCAACGCCTACAGTGCATCTCACTCTGGCTCCGAGTTTGTCCCTTTGGTCTTCGGTTCCCACTGAACTGGTCCTTCCTCACTCTAGGGATTGGGGGACAGGCGCATCAGCCCAGGGTACGGAGGCGCTCCTCTCCTTGGTTCCATCCTCAGCGCTGATGGCTGCATCCACACCAATCCTGCTTGAGGCTCCATATGTGGGGGCGGGTTCATCGGAGTGGGGTTTGACCCCGGTCCTGAGGTTGTCTTTCTCAGTTCCAGGCCTCCATTCCTGTTTGGGTGAGCCTGCCTTCTGCACGATAGAGAGGGCTCTTGCTTCTGGCAGCACTCCTTTGATGTCAGAACCCCAGTTTTCACCCCCTGAGCTACAGCTGTCACAGACCACCCCCCCAGGATACTGGGCAGAGAAGCCGCAGGACATCCCTGTTCAGGGTACCCACTCTTCCGAGTCCTCCTCAGAGACCCCCACTGAGGACCCCCCTTGAAAGAAGATGTGCAAGAGGAAGCACGTGAACTCACCTGAGGAGTCCTTAATGGAAGACATGGATTACGATGATGGTGAAGGGTCCCCACTGTCACCTCCTGATGATGTCTCCTTCGGAGACATCCTGGAGATGTTAAAGCAGAGAGGTGACTGGATTCCGACTCTGGATGTCCACACCGCACCACCACCCCCAACCAAGGAAACCACAGTGAAAAACTTTTCTATAGCAAACTTTACCTTACTTTAGACAGAGGTGGTAAGTTTCACAGCCCCCATGCTAAAGGATAACAGTGTCTAAGATACAGGAACCTTTACAAATGCACTCTATGAGCACCTACAAGGATGCATGGATCATGCCATCCCTAGCAAAAGCAAAACTAACTCGCCTAAGAGAAGGAAACCAGTCTGGTGGACCCCTGCCATAAACAGGCTGTACAATAGAAGGAGGAAACTAGTTCAGAAAAAAAAACAAATCCCAAGAAGGAATGACATCTCTGATCAGTATCAGTAAGAAACTAAGGTCCCTCATAAAATCATCCAAGGCTAACTTCGAAAGAAAAATAGCCAAGGATTTGAAAGATAACCACAAAGCCTTCTTTAGCTATGTCAAGAATTTAAGTGGCAACTCGCAGATATGCTCTGAGCTAGTGCAAAATAGTACAAAATATACTGAACCTACTGATATTGCCAGCATCCTGGTAGATAGATTCAGTGCAAACTTCACCCCACTCTCACCCCCAAAAGGGCCCACAACAGTACTGGAAAAATGTAGTGTCCCGGAAATCACAGGTGCACAGGTGAAAACAGCCCTTTCAAAAGCCAAAAGCACAGCATCAATGGGGCCAGATGGTGTCCCAGGCTGCATCTTGCACGAACTACAGAACAAAATTATCCCCCACCTAAACACACTGTTCAACCTCAACCTCTCCATAGGCTATGTGTCCATAGAATGGCACACAGCAGTGGTTATTCTGCTCCACAAAGGAGGGGCCACAACTGACCCTGGTAACTATCGCCCCATAAGCCTGACTAGCCTGGTCTGCAAGGCTGTGGAGCGCATCATTATGAAGCTCATTAACAAAGACATTGGGAACCTCCAAACACTTGATCCGACCCAGTTCAGCTTTGTTAAGGGCAGATCATGCCTACTAAACCTGGCTGAATTCTTCGAGACAGTCACCAAGGCCATAAATGAGGGGAAGGTGGTACACACAGCCTACCTTGACCTTGCCAAGGCTTCTGACACCATTCTCCACTCGGGAATTATAGAAAACCTCACCAGCCTGAACATAAACCCCTACGTCACAAGATGGGTTGCCAACTGGCTTATTGACAGAACTCACACGGTAAGAACAGCAGGCTCCAGGTCCGACTCTAAACCAGTCACAAGTGGTGTCCCACAAGGCTCAGTCCTGGGACCCCTACTTTTCGGCATATACTTCTCAGAAGTACAGGCAAACACAGGAGGACTATGGCTATCTAAGTTCACTGATGGCTGCAAACTGGGAGCCATAATTGACTCTCTGGCTGACACTGACATTCTCCAAAAGGGCCTTACTGAGATGGACACCTGGTGTCAAAGTCATGGTCTCAAGCTAAATGCCAAAAAATGCATAGTCATCCCATTTGGGAAAAACAAAACACCCATGAAATACCACATAGGTGGCAGCCCCCTTAATACAGAAGAGGTAATAAGAGATCTGGGGACCCAGGTAGATAGTAATCTCTCCTTTGACAATCATATTGCCAAAGTAGTTAGGAAATCCTTCTATGTAGCCCATCTAATTATTAAAGAGTTCACATCTAGAAATAAAGAGGTTATAGTGCCCCTCTACTCGTCACTCATCAGACCCATCATAGAGTACAATGCCCCATTTGGGATGTACCTCACAAGACACTTCCAACAGCTGGAAGGACCACAAAAGTACCTCACCAAGAGGATTACTGGCCTCAAACATATATCCTATGCAGTGCGACTGGAAAAACTCTGGCTGTACTCAGTGGCATATCGCTTACTCAAAGGTGATCTCTGCCTGACTTACAAAGCCATGTCCAACTCAGAATTGATATACATGCTCCACCTAAAGAAATCCAAGTCACTGCGAGCCACTCGCTCGAGTTACTGCAGTGCTTCAATACTTGGCTAAGTTTTTTGATAATGGAGCCTCTGCCTGTACGGTACGAGTACATCTAGTGCCAATTTCCAATTTCCATAATGGTATAGATGACACCCGTCTTATCTTTTATGCTTTTGCAAGGCTTTCCTCAAGGGGACCTCTCATCTCAGGCCTCCTGGCAGACAGCCCGTGGAATCATGGAACCTCACCCTAGTCCTTCAGTCTTTGACTCAAAAACCTTTTGAGCCTACTGCTAAGTGTGGCCTAAAGTTTTTGTCTTGGAAATCTTTGCTCCTAGTAGCCATTACCTCTGCCAGAAAAGTATTGGAGCTGCAGGCATTGTGTATCAAGAGGCCCTATCTGGTCTTTCATAAAGACAGAATGTCACTTTGGATGAACCCATCCTTTCTTCCCAAAGTTGTTTCTGAATTCTCCATTAACCAGACCATTATTCTACCAGTGTTTTTTCTGACTTTTTCCAATAGAGGAGAGTATTGCCTTCACTCCTTAGACATACACAGACAATTGAGACCAAAGCTAACCGTAAATCTGAACAACTTTTCATTTCTTTTTCTGGGCCCAAAATGGGAGAGGCTGTTTCCAAGGTTACATTATCAAGATGGCTAAGGGACTGCATACGTTTCATCTATTCCCTCCATAATGAACCCATGCCAAAAGTTAAAGCTCACTCCACTAGATCTATGGCAACTGCTATAGCATTCCACTCCAGGGCTTCCATGGATGACATCTGCACAGCAGCTACTTGGGCTAAGGCTCATACCTTTATCAGTTATTACAAATTGGAACTGGTCTCCAGAGGGAGAGCTGTCTTTGGCTCAATGGTACTCAGGAATGTTCTTCCATAAGGGCCGCCCATGGACCTCAAGGTAGCTTGGGATTCTGTCCCATCAGTGATGAATGGAAAGAAGATTAACAACATCAGATAAAGAAGTTATGTCCTCCCATAATGTTCCATCTGTGTTGTTCATCTTCTTTCATTCATCACACCCCACCCTCCTTCCCTCTCCAAAGGCTCCTGGGGATGCCTTGGGTCTAAGTGGTGCCCTAAGGTACTTGCGCAGAAGTGGCCTCAGCTTTACTTCCCTTTCTTAGCAAACTCAATCTGAGGTAGCAGGGAAAAGGGCATTCTGGGTAGAGACTTAGCTCAAGAGTTTTGTGGCTGGCACAAGCTTGGTAATAGGCTGACTCGGTTCCAAGGGCTTGGAACTGAAACCATTAGTGATGAATGAAAGAAGATGAACAACACAGATGGAATGTTATGGTAAGACATAACTTGTTATTTTCATACATTCAGTGGGATTATTTGATTCTCTTAAGTCTCCTTTGCTATGCCCAACAAACATCATGACTGTGTGGCATGTATTAACTAAAGTGGATTAAATCCTGTTGAATCTTGGAGCACCTCTCTTACAGCAAAAATAATTCCCATATTGTTATGTGGCCTCCTTTAGCAAAGATTTTAGAATCTTATTAAATTGTTCCACTAGACGATTGGTTTAAGAGTTTTACACTGAAAATTTTAACTGTTTTAATTTTAAATACTGGTAATGTTGGTGCATTACACTGGGAAGACGCAAGATTTTCTGGTCTATATTTCTTTAGGAATCCTACCCTGGAGAAAAGTACAATAAATTCTTTGGCTTTGACTTAGCATTGTATTTCTCATAGTATCCTGGTTCAGGAATGTTAGTGATATAGTCAGCAATTACTAGAGTGTATTTGTACTGATTATTAGAAGTTACTAATTATGGACCTACAAGATTCATACTGACAGATCAAATGGAACTTCAGTGGCTGGTTTAGGATTCAGTGGAATTTTGAACCTGGGATGAGGTGCTGTATTTTGACATTCTAAGCAGCATAGACCTTGTTGTGTTTAATTAGACCAGTGTAATAGCTAAACTTCTAGATTTTTTGTTCATCACTAAGTGTCCTTCCAAAGTATTCTTGTGTAGTGATTTCATCACAAGTGTTCTAAAGTCAGTGTAGTGCTTCATCTGTATTTACCTTGTATAGGAATTCATTCTTCAACTCAGAAAATGGCTATGGGATGAGGCTACCCAGCTAATCTGGGCTCCTTCTGTCCTGGGTATATTTCCTATGGCCATGCTTCATGTGTTATCCTCCCACTGTGGTTCTTAAAATGTTCATTGTTTATTATTTATCTGCAAATCTTCAAAGTTAAGAACACTTTCATCAGCACACTGTCCTCACATAATGTGTATAGACTTTTCACCCACAAATAAGGAGAGATATTTTCTGTCATTTCCCCCTTCTGTTCCCACTTTTTCAAAAGGCAGTCCATGTCAGTGTCTTTCTTCTGCTTTTAGTTCTGGCACTTGTTTTATTTTTACTTCAGTAATAGTCAGTTTCATAGTAGCCCAGGTTCCATGTCCAGCTCTAAGGGTTCTTCCCCATATGTCTCTACACTGGTTTCAGTCGTTAACTTAAGTGGAATTTTCTGGTAATACTCATTAATGGGTTTCTGTTAACATTCAGATTCTTCTTTCCATTGCATCCAAATGCAGATGATTTTAATTTCTGTCTTTATTGTATATGGTATAGTGGATTGGGTTTTCACTACTGTTTCCCCCTGTGGTGTGGTCAACGTACTCTGGTCTGTGTGGACTTGATTTTAGTTTCTATTACAGTTTCTGTACCTATCCATTTCTGTTTATCAGAACTATGTATTTTCACGATTATCCAAGCAGCAAACTGTCTGCTCAAGTGAGTATCTGCTGAGCCAGAGAAGTAGTTTAACAGTAAAACATGAAAAAAGGAGAGAGGGAGACAAAATATTACCTCATAAGGATCAAATGGACTTCTAAGGGTTTTATTCTTTACCTAGAAATGTCTACATGGGACTTTTTGTACCCCTTACAAGATTTCAGAGATGAGTACCAATAATAGATTAGTTGTTGTTGTTGGTCTTTCGGCTTTTTCCCGGTAAGGGGTTGCCACAGCGGAACTCTGGCCCGCTAATGATTGGCAGTAGATTTTTTTACGAAACGCTGAGGTGCCAGCTCGACGCTCAACCTTCATCGAAGGCACGCCCATTTACGCATGCATGTCTTTCAAACGCTACCCAACCGTGTGGAGGACATGCAGACTCCACACAGAAGGCACTCCCAAGCCAAGCCGAGAATCGAACAGGAGAACCTCTTGCTGTGAGGTAACAACACTACCGCCGTACCACCGCGGCAATATACCAATTAGTATGTTGGAGAAATAAAATATAAATCAAAGCTGACTGGAAATACATTATCTATGACTGTGTATTATTGAAAGAATTCTTGAGATTTTTTTATTCTTTTAGGCTTTGTGGTTGAGATAAATTTGATTCTATTTAATGTTTCTGACTCTCAACTTGAAAACAGACCAATACTACATCTTATGGACTGGTCTAGCCAATGCAAGAATGTTTATCACAAGAAGATGGAAAAGAACCTTTACTTTTTTATGAGACAAATAATAAATTAAGAGACTGATGTGAGAAAACAGAGGTCACCTCTAATGAGTAATGAATTAAATCTGTGGTCTAAAGTATAATGGTTGATGGAGACTTTGGTCTTACATTACAATTTACTATGAGCGTTAACTGTGAACTAGCTATTATATTTCTTTCATTTTCCCATATCATGAGATGAGATATATAAATAATGTATGTTGTCAGCACAAAATATCTCCAAATGTCAGCAATGAGAAGGAAGTTGGTGCAGAAATTACATAAAATGTAGAAATATTTTGCTTAAATGGAATACTGTAAAAGCAAAACAATCTGATTAACATGATCCAAAGCACAAATACTTTAATTAAACACAAAAACATGAGTGAAACATGAGAGAAATGTGAAATGTGATTGGATGCTAATAATTTATTTATTGTTATGTGAAGACTGTTTTATTAAATCTTATGAAGGGTTTATTTTACCCCAAAGTGATCACCTTTTCATGTTTATTTTAATTAAAGTATTTGTTTATGCTTTGGACCATGGAATTTGGACTGTTTTGCTTTTACATTTAAGTTTCCTTGATACAGTCTCGACTTTTAGGAGCTGCTTGTGCTGTTTACTTTTTATATTTTAAATGGAATACTGTTGTTATGTTCATTTCAGTAAGGTATGCAGAGATAATACCATGTAAGAATATGGAAAGTAGCTATCTGACTACAGATTAGACAGTCTTTGTACATGGTTCTTCATGAAATGATGCAATATTTAACATTGTCCATCAGCTGTCTATAAAAAAGTAATTGTAAAGATAATGCAGGCTTCCAGAAGGCATATTTTCTAACTGTGCAATTTCTGCTGATTTTATCTGCAGGGTATCATATCCCAGTGGAGCATCTTTGCGTATATATTAAGAAAGATGAAACTATCCTATCTGCTGTCAGTGAAGGAGGCATAGCAGTGCAGGCAATGCAGCTTCCTGATACCAGTATCAGCAGTAAGTACAGGAAAATGCTTTGAATTTTTCCCTCCCATATTTAACTCTAAACTAATAGTGTGAATAAGGAATAATATGATGTGTGTCTATTAGAGATGGGCACACCAGTCCCCCAAAAACTTAAAAGCATCCCAACTTGATACATTACAGTGGTCCCAAAAACAAGATCATTTGTGAAATACCCAAGTCCAACTGTCATACAAGGATCCTCTTTGCAGTTTTATGAACTTTCTTCTGAAGCCTTTTAAATCAAGGTTGGGAGGAATTTGATAATCTTAAATATCCACTATTGAAGCAGTGCTGAAAGGTGGGGGAGGGGTGAGCAGCAGAAGAATGACAGCTTGTTAAAAAAGACCATCTGAGACCCCCTGAAGGGTTAGGGAGTTCAGTAAATGAACACTATACAGTATTGTATGGTACTGAAAGCTAAAGGTGAACAGTACTGCTGAAAGTAGAGGGGTACTGAACTCTCCCTAGTAAACTGTTTACTAAAAATGGGCTCAAACTAAAACTAGAAGGTGTAGTTTCATAACTTTTGGTAGATAACCTTTTTCCTCACTGGTCTGTATAGACAATATACAACTACAAAGAAGAAATGTAGTCAGAGACCTATGAAGCTAAGTTGATAATTTCCTCTCTTTTGACCATCACAGTCAACAGTTGTTAGAAAATATTTACTTAGCACAGCTAATTACTAAAGGAATATCATCAAGGTCAAAAGAGGTCATCACTTCCTTGTACTCAGCATTCATCAGACCATTTATCAAGTACAACACCCCCTTCCAGATGTCTCTTACTAAATGAGATCATAGGATCTTTGTTACAAGGCAAGTGAGCTGTGAGACCATTTCCACCTTGCCAGTAGTTATCTTAAGGCCTTGCCTCTGCTTTCAAAGAAGGCCAAGCCAGTCATACCAGGCAGTGAATTTATGAGCTCTTGAACTATAAATACCTTATAACCCTAAAAGAAAGTCACACGTCTCCCCTAAGGATTCCATATGAAATTGAGTATAGGATAAATCCTACAGTCTTTCTTATTTCAGATCGTTTAGGCCCTTGATCTTTTTCATTTACAAACCTCTGTCGCCTTTCCAATAGTCTTTCTACACTGTCAAACTCACAGTAAATGAATGCAATCAACAATAAATAGATATTTATAAATGTGTGATATTTTTTGGAGACAGGAGAGGGGTTCTGATCTTAGTGTGATTTGGTTCTCTATAAGCTCTGCTTGAGGGACTATAGGTATCTGTCTCACAGTAACTTGGTCTGTAACAAATATGTATACGTGAACGTAGTTTCCCGGATATCTAATGGAGTGGTACACACAAAACTCAGGTTATAGAGTGTTCTGAGCATTTAAACCAGGTTTCCGTAATACATACATGGCTGTGGTTCAGATTAAGTGGGGCCACAAGGTCCAGCAGTTTGTTGCTTAATTTGTTAGTATTAAGTAGAGCCACCTTAGTATGGTCCATTAGTTGATTTGTTTTGGAAGTTAGGTTGGGGGGGGGTCCATCAGCTGGACCTTGTCTAAAAATGGAACAATGGAGCCTGTAAAATCTTTTGCCAGTATGCAGAAACCTTGAAATGAAAGGTGCAAAATGTCCATGGCAAAGTAATTATGGTTGTCAGGCATCTCATCCCATGCTGACACATACTGTATCCCCATAGAATGACACCACATGTTTATTCACTTGTTTAAAGACAATCATGTTTTCTTTATTCCTTGCCATCATTTTTGGTGATGGAATGATTCCACTTAGAAGTAGCGTCGATCTTCCATTTGTGTGACATGCATGGAGAACTCTGTCGTGTGTGTGTGTGTGTGTGTGTGTGTGTGTGTGTGTGTGTGTGTGTGTGTGTGTGTGTGTGTGTGTGTGTGTATACACACACACATATATACAGAGAGAGAGAGAGAGAGAGAGATAGATGTATACAGATACAGATGTTTCCATATCTATAATTTTATTTATCCTTCATCTCTATCCATGTCCAACAGGGTTCTGCACCAAGGTTGTTTACCCCAACACGAGCCTTTACCATCTTGTACTCATTTTGTTTGGTTTAAGGATCCTAATGGCCCCTTTAATTTTAGCAGTCGACTTCTGAGAGGCAGTGCACTGTCACACATTTAGTCTAGCCTTATGAGGGTAGAGCCCCTGTGCCTAACTATGCAGTCACCTCTCAGTAATTCATTTCTACATTTGTTTGAAGATTGCTTTGGTGTAATTGGTCTAAGATGTGTGTTTCCTGGTGACTCTCAGTTGTTTTGTCACTAATCAGTGTTACAGTGCTTATTTTACACTGGGCCTTGCACCAACTAGTCTGTTGCAGCTTGGGCAGTGATTTTTTTAATGCCTCAGTGTATAATAATTTTGTGTGGGTATGTGCAGAGTGTGGTGTAGGTGAGTGATGCACACAGGATGGGTTTGTTTGTGAGAGTGTAGCCTCAAATTTTCCTAAGTACTTGCATCTCTAACAAGTAGACAGTGAGGAGGTGAAGAAAAGGTCATTATCTGTGAGCATCAGGCAATTTGTACATTCCTTAAGTGTACCAAATACTATGAGGCTGGCAACAGAGGCAGATAAGCTGGCAGATCTTCCATTCTGACCGAAGGTGTGAGATGTGTCAGGGAAGAAAGAGAAAATACAGTAGTGCTTTGGTTCCTGGGTTAAACAATTAGTTCAAGAAAAATAGGATACATAGATTAAATATGGTATCAGCAATACATTAGGTTTATACAGTCAGGATTTTAGACTAGCCTAGTTGTAAGGTCAGTTTTTGAAGATCAAATAATAAAAGATAATTGCATTTCAGCTCCTAATTAAGGTACTGGTTTGGGGTAAAGGAATAAATGGAGGTAAAAAATGTATCAAGCACCAAAACAAGGTAGATATTAAATAATTTGTGCTAGACTGGCTTTGAGATCAGCTGTTGATGTGCAATGATGTACTGTTACTTATATGTGTAATGTATACTGCTTTAACTAGAAGATGAAGTTGATCAATGTTCCTAAAACAGAATCTGAAACTGAAAGTGCCTACATCTGTTGAATGCAGATTTCTGCTGCATTCTACAGAACGTCACCAGCCACTTTTAGTCTGAGGGGAGAAAAGGGAAAGAACCAATAAGAAAGCAGTTAGGTCTCCAACCAATGATGTCCACACCTCAGAAAAAGCAGGAAGTTATTCCCTGATGTAGAATAATCACACACGCAGGAAATTATTCCCTGCCATAAAATAATCTGAGCAGGAAGTTATTCCCTGCCATAGAATAATCACCCAAGCAGGAAATTATTCCCTGATGTAGAATAATCACTCAAGCAGGAAATTATTCCCTTCCATAGAATAATCACTGTTGCCCTCAGCAAGTTTGTACCTTGTACAGAAAATCAACTGAAACTGTGATTTAATGAAAGATTAAATGTAAAAATAGGAAAAAGGGTGGACATTTTGCAGAAGCAAATCAAGCCATTATAAGTCTCTGAGCTACCAGGAGAGGCTGATGTAGGCTTTGAGGGAGCTATCTCTCGCTTACTAATGCTATTGGATATCTGGGTGTTCAGGACCTCCACTGTCTCCACAAATCCAGTTCCATAAAAGGGAACTAAGTCTACACCACCAGATACATAAAACATGACAGAGGGGCAGATATATATATAACCAGTGGCTCCAAAACCTTTGGAGTAAATTTCTTATACATGTTAAGCAGTACAATTTACTGTCTTCTTTTTAACATAACCTGGATGATTGGATTGTGATCCACAAATTTACCCCAGGATTAATTAGTTATAGCTACAGACAGGATACAGGCAAGGCATAAGGGGAAATAACACTCAACAGCCTTGGAATAACTGTGAATCTACGAACAAAAATAATAAAAGTACTTGTGCAGACTTTTCTTGCCTATGCAGTTGAAACAAGAAATACTTTATAAAGGGCTTTCTCTTAATCTGTCAGAGAAGACAGTCTGCAATACCAGTGTTAAGACTGTCAAAATGTACTGTCAACCAGCTTCCTTCTTTGGGAATTCCTAGTGGAAAATATTAGGGCTTCTTTAAATTATTCTGGAATGATCTGTGCTTCATTGTAGCACGTTCTCCAGAAACACGGTTCCAGGCACAAGCTCTCCTTGCATCAAGAGGCCAACTTTTCTGACTAACAGGGCTATAGCCCTCCTTTTATCCATTACTTTAAAAGAATTGCTCATTTACAAAAAATTCTGCGGTAAATTTCTTTAATTAATACAAAAGTTTGGAAGCCTGTCTTAAAGAAACAATACTATTTACATAATTTACAATAATCCTCTGTTGCATCAGTGTGAGGGCTATTTAAAATATGTCATTTCAGTAGGATCGCATTTAGACACATCGTAGACTAAGAACCACTACAATGTATTACAATGTATGGAGTGTGTATATAGGTTATATCTACACACGTTAGATATAGTGTACATATATTTATATATACACACACACACACACACACACACACACACACACACACACACACACACACATACTGTTTACAGGTATAGGCATTAGTTGCAGGCTCATATAACTGAAAGCAAAAAAGTTCAACAAAAACTAGTCAAATGAAAAAAAAAGTCTTTTTCTGCAGATGTTAAAGCTCTCCTGCAGTCCCCACACCCCCCTGCTAATTATATGCACAAACTCTGAGGTCAGTCTAGAATGCAGAAAGGGCATACTCCCTGTGACGCCCCTACACTGGCCCAGTAATCAAGGAGCCCCAATCCTCACCACTGGCAACCAGTGTGGGGCGTACACACAGGGAGGATAACAAGTACACACACAATTAAGTGCAATTTCCCGTGAGAGCACACAGAGATCACAGTCAGTCTGGGGCTGGTTTCTCACTCTTTCTCCAGATACCCAATAAGACTCCCCACTGGCACAGCTATAGGACTGAGGTCTCAACCAAGTGCCGAAGCTAAAACACCCAGCACCCTCTCTGTCTAACCACTGCTTCGTGTCCCTGCCAAAGTAACTGACACACACACACACACACACACACACACACACACACACACACACACACACACACACACAAAAACACACACAAACACACTTTGAGATTTGCTTTATACCCAAACACGAACACACACCTGGGAAAGGCTGGCACAGTTTTACTAGCTATGCACCCTTCTTCCCAGACTATAAAGTAGTTATAGCTGCCACCAGCCACCCTTATCAGCTACTATAAGGCCCTTAACAAAAGGTGTCCAATCCTACTTTGTAATGTTACTATTAATCCAAATAGTAGTCTGGCCAGGACTTGCAAGGCAGAGTGGCCTGTACAGTGTCACCAAATATGTATGCAAATACTCTAAGAGCTTAAGTATGTCTCATAAATATCAGCCACAAAAATAGGCTGAAATATATTTAATAATAAATAATAAAATAACAAGACAATACTCAATAAATCAACACTGTAACTTCAGAGTTCAAAATCACAGGAAATATTTTAAAACAACATTGCAGGACATGGTGATATTGTCAGTCTTAAATAAATACAGAAAATATCTAAACTAATCTTTATTATATTCCTATCTATATCTAAGAGCGATACTATGCCCTAAATCTTACTTACAGCAAGGCAAGTGCAGACAATGGTGATAATTCTGGAATGATGTGTGCTTCATTGTAGCACGTTCTCCAGAAACACGGTTCCAGGCACAAGCTCTCCTTGCATCAAGAGGCCAATTTTTCTGACCAACAAGGCTATAGCCCTCCTTTTATCTATTACTTTAAAAGAATTGCTCATTAACAAAAAACGTCTGTGGTAATTTTCTCTAATTAATACAAACGTTTGGAAACCTGTCTTAAAGAAACAATATTATTTACATAATATATAATAATCACACAAAAAAGAAAATAGCAAACCAGTTAAAATCAAAATGGAGAAACCACACTGAAGACTCAAAAATTAGTAGTTGTGAGCGCTTTCGTTTATTAAAAGTTAGCAAACTTCATCAGACAAATTCCAAAAAGTAAAATACATTCCTTAAATAGACACAAATTAATTGACATCACCACAGATTATCAATTTACAGAAGTCAAACCTCCATTTAAAGGGCTATGAACAAAAATGTATATATATATATATATATATATATATATATATATATATATATATATATATATATATATATATATATATATATACACACACTCATGACATATTATAAAAACCCCATTTAAGTTATATACAAAAAAGCTAACATATAAATGCATAAAATATGTGCATGTATATAAATAGAGATATACATAGATATATATAAATACTAATACATAAAATTAAACATTATCTTTTAAGGGCCCTCATTTTTAAGATACTTCCAATGGAAACAGAATCATTAAGACCTGGAAAAACAAGGGCATTCAATTTAAGTTGCCACATTAGTACCTTCTCATCCAACCTTAAGGACACTGGGCCATCCCTGTTGTTCTGATCCACTTTGTCAATAACAAGGAAGACGAAACCATGCCCAGGATGATCTTTAATGTGCCTAGCTAAAGCATTATTTAGATTCAATTTATCAATAGCATATAGATGTTCATAGATCCAATTCTTAAGGGGTCTCTCCGATGTTCATCATGCATACAGCTGCAGTCATTACAGATGGGTTCTCCTGCCGTCAGACGGGTCCTCGGTTGGCCGAATTCAAAAGTCTTGGTCCGGCATCAGTTGTTGTCGCCTTCTTCTCTGACGTCAGTGTGACAGGGGTATATAAGACACGGCCGATGCCATTTTCTTCAGTCTTTTTTGCCGCGCGGTGCCCGAAGCAGAAGCAGCTCGCAAGTGCCGGTCGGCCAGCTCCTGATATTACGAAAATTTGGAAACCAAAGTCTTCTTTAAAGCTAAGTACCCCACTGGGAAAACTTTTCTTGCCTCAGACCGATGTCAGACAAAGTTAACAATTGTATTTCTTGTGGGAAGCAAATACCGCATAAGGATTTCCATTCCCTCTGTATTCCTTGTTTAGGCCCAGACCATGACGTTTCGGGCTGTCGCTTTTGTGCTACCTTTAATAAACGCACTATTAAGTGTCGGGCGGAGTTTGCCCAGCACTTTTTTGGTAAAACTTTTAACTATAAAATGTCGTCGGAGACTCCAACTACCGTTTTGTCCAAAAAACGCAAGGACAAAGACCGACACGTGAAGCCCACGGTCCTCACCGACACCACGGCAAGACCGGCTACACGTGGTCCAGTTCTCAGTGAGGCACCTACGTAGCCCCTGACTACCGACGACGCTTCTCTGGCGGTGTCCTCTGTACCCGAGACCGCAGGTTCCTCGGCCCACACCCTGACTACAGCTACCGAAGCCACTGTGAGTGTTGAACCTCTTAATGTGGACAGATCTACTTCCACCCATGGTGTCTTCAGACCTTCTTCTTCCTTTTCCATCAAGGCCTTTACTAAGTCTAAATCAGCCATGCACTCCCAGAGGCCTGTTGCACAGGGCCCATCTACAGGCCCCATGCCTAAAAAGCAGATGCTCAAAATGGCTGAGGATTTAATTACTCTTATCAGGGGTTCCCAACCCCCACCAGACAAAAGACCCAGAGTGGAGGAAGAATCTCCCTCTTCTGACCAGGGCTCCATTATTTCAGAACATTCTGATGAAGAGGAGCATTCAGATTCCCCTTTGAAGATTCTGATGCAGAACAGTCCATTCCTTCTGTATCCCCCCCAGAGGATTTCTCATTTGGGGAAACCTTGCATACCTTGAGGGAACACTTCCATTGGGAAGGCCAGGATTTTTCAGATTCAAAGAAAAGGCTTAGGGAATTTCTTCTACTACCTCAGCACAGGCCTGTGGCGATACCTCCTGTCTTGGACATACTTGATGATGTTTCTTCGGAGGCTTGCCTTAATCCGGATTCACTGCCTCCAGCCCCAGTCAAGCCTGATAGGTACTACAGAGTTCCTAACTCACACCAATTTCTTTACAAAGCCATAATGCTGACCCAGAAACCATTTCAGGGTCCCAAGGAATGAAGGCCTCACTGCTAAGAATCCATTACCTTCCGAAGGAAGTCTAGATCCTTAGAAAGGTGGGGAAAAAGGTATATACCCCGCCACTCTAGCTATGAGGGCCTTAAATTGTCAGTTCCATATGCTTAAATATCAGCAGTTTCTGTTATCACAATTAAAGAATAAAATGTCACAACCTGAACAACCAGATCTGAAGGAGTTGCAGGATATGATGCATAGTGCAGAACAAGTGGGTAAGCACACCTTGCAATGTGGTTATGATGCTCTAGAGGCCTCAAGTAGAGCTTCAGTTACAGGATCAGTCATTCGTAGACATGCCTGGCTTAGGGAACAAACCCTGCCTGATCATGCCAAGGCTAAATTACTAGATGCTCCTTTACAAAAGGATGTTTTATTTGGTACTAATGCTGAGGAAATACTAAGGAAAATGGAAGAAAAAGCTAAATATATGCAAACTGTTAAGGCTTTTCTACAGATACAACCACCACGTTTTAGTAGAAATTGGCCTACAAAAAAACTGGTCCTTTCCAGCCACGGACAAGTCCCAAAGAGGTAGATACAGACGCGGAAGGGGCAGAGGACAATCTCAAGGATCATATAGAGGCAGACAATGGCAACCTCCAGCATCAAGAGGTGGCGAAGACAATGCACAGCAATACAGAAAACAAACCCAATGACTTTCCCCTTTGCATGCCAAACAAGGCTCAAGTGGCAGCACCCTTGGGAGGAAAGCTGGCATTATTTTCAAAAAATTGGCATATTGTCACAAAAGACAAATGGATCCTGGACATTATAAACAGAGGCTACAGATTTCATTTTCACACTCTTCCAAAAATGAGAGGCATGCCAACCTGCCACACAATCAAAGGGCAGAGGCTCAAATACAAATTTCAAAGCTCATGGACATGAAAGCTATTCAAGAGGTACCTACTCACGAGCAAGGTCAAGGTTTTATTCCAGACTATTCCTGGTACCAAGGAAGGAACCGATTGGAGACCCATTTTGGACTTATCCATCCTAAACACATTTCTACTAGTACCAAAATTCAAGATGCTCACCTTACAGCAGCTTCTTCCCATGCTGGGCAAGGGGTCTTGGCTGGTAACATTGGACCTCAAGGAGGCATACCCGCATGTCCCAATCAGACAAAGCTGCAGAAGATACCTCAGATTTCTTGCAGGTTCAATCCACTATCAATTCTCTGCATTGCCCTTTGGCTTATCTACTGCTTAGAGTATTCACGAAATGCCTGGCATCAGTAATCGCCTACTGCAGACTTCAAGGGATACAAATATACCCTTATTTGGATGACTGCCTGATCCAAGCGGACAGCAAACACATACTTCTGGAGCATCTGGCTTATGTAACACAGTTGTTGAATTCTCTGGGATACACAGTCAACAAAGAAAAATCCAGGCTAACACCATCTCAGAAAATAATTTTCCTGGGTGCCAACTTGGACACAAACACCCAGATGGCCTATCTTATGCCAGAAAAACAGGGGCAACTAACTCAGTACTTCAAGATACTAGCAAATTGTACCAGGCTAACTGCAAGGAAAATCCTGCAGGCTCTGGGATTCATGGCATCTTGCATTCTTCTAATCCCATGTGCAAAGTTGCATATGAGGAAATTTCAATGATACCTAAAAAAACTATGGTCTCAACACAGCCACAGTTTGGAAACAATAATACCACTGATTCCATGTTTACAAAAGGAATTTCTATGGTGGGCTCAAGCATGCCAAACAAACGCAGGTCTACCATTCAGCAAGCCTCAAGCAAATCAAGTCATCACAACAGACGCCTCAGACTACGCCTGGGGGGCACACATGACAGACAGGTGCATTCAGGGCAAATGGTCCCAAAAGGAAAAGCACCTTCACATCAATCAAAAGGAAATGCTAGCAGTGATAAATGCAATTACAGCTTTCAAGTACCTCCTGCATCCAGGGCAATTATTAATAAGAACAGACAACACCACAGTAATGTGGTACATAAACAAACAGGGAGGAACACATTCATACCCCTGCAGGCTGGCCATGTCACTTTGGAACAGGGCTCTGGAATGGCAAATCGAGCTTCAAGCACAGTACGTGCCAGGTATGGAACACATGCTGGCAGACAATCTAAGCAGAAATATGACAGACCCTCACGAATGGAAGTTGCATCCTCAAGTGTTTACAAAGATAATCCAAGCCTGGGGAAGGCCAGACATAGATCTCTTTGCCTCCCACAAAAATCACCAATTGACAAAGTTCTGCTCAAGGACATTCCATCCAAAGGCCTGGAGAGTGGACGCCCTTTCTTTCAGTTGGGCAGCATGGACAATTTACGCCTTTCCACCTCTTCCACTACTGACCAAGGTGCTTTTGAAAACAAGAGCAGACAGACCAAAGATGATACTGATTGCTCCAGACTGGCCAAGACAACACTGGTATCCACTCCTGAGGAGCCTAACACATTCTCCTCCCTGGACCCTACCTCTAATGCCTCTTCTTCTGACTCAGCACAACTACAAAACTCTTCACAGTCAGCTGAAAACACTCAATTTGGCTGCATGGAAAATTCCTTAACACCACAACAGACCCTTCTCTTCAAGGAGGTACAGGATGTCATTTTGGAAGCCAGAAGGCCATCTACTAGAAAAGCTTACTCCGCAAAATGGAAACGGTTTTGCGCTTGGAATGAGAAAAAGGATCAGGATCCTAGAAAACTGAATTTGCCTCAGATATTACAGTACCTAACTGAACTGCTGAACAGTGGACTGTCATTCTCCTCCATTAAAATCCATGCCTCAGCCATTTCTGCAGAATACAACACTGATCCACCCTTATTCTCTCACCCACTCTTAAGACAGTTCCTCAGAGGGGCTAAGAATATAAGACCTCCATGAAACAACCAATCCCAGCCTGGGATCTTAATTACATACTGGAAAAATTAACATTGCCTCCCTTTGAACCAGTTGCCTCAACAGATTTGCAATATTTGTCCGGGAAAACAGCTTTCCTTCTGGCTATTACCTCAGCTCGTAGGGTCTCGGAATTACAAGCCCTCACGGCTGTGCAGCCCTTTCTCATCTTCCATCAGGACAGGGTTTCCCTACGAACCAACCCGTCATTTATGCCTAAGGTAGTATCCAGGGTAGCTTTAAATCAGGCCATACACTTACCTACCTTTTACCCCAATCCTCAAAACAAAGGGGAAAGGCTGCTTCATTCCTTAGACATCCATAGACAGCTGCGTTACTATTTGGACAGAACAAGGCCGTTCAGGAAATCAGAACAACTTTTTGTGTCCTATGCTGTAGGAGCTCAAGGGAAGCCAATTTCCAGACACTTTCAAAATGGATAGGCCACTGCATACGTTTTTGTTACTCCTTTCATGGTAAATCTGTGCCTACAGGCATCCTATCCCACTCCACAAGGGCCACAGCTACCTCTACAGCCTTCCTCAGAGGAGTTCCTACCAAAGATATTTTGGAGGCAGCCACTTGGAGTTCGGTGCATACCTTCACTAAACACTACCACCTACCTTTATACTCCAAAACAAGAGCAGGCTTTGCCACTGCTGTGTTGCAGGGCATTCTAGCTCCTCCTAATTCCACCTAGTGCCTACCACCCTGTGCATAGCTTTGGGATTCTACCCATCTGTAATGACTGCAGCTGTATGCACGATGAACATAGTACAGTTTTGTACCTACCATAAATGTAGATGTTCGAGTGCTAATACAGCTGCAGTCCAGGTTTCCCTCCCTCCTTCCCCTCTTGGTACAGGCCTAGTGGCTAACTCCTCCACAAACAACCTGTTTGGGTTATCCTTCTATGGTGTATTTGCTTGCAACTACTGAATTTTTATTACATTGCATTGCATGACTATACATAGATATATAAATTATGTATTGCCTTCCTTCTGGAGGCACCTGATATCTGGGGCAAGAAAGACTGAAGAAAATGGCATCGGCCGTGTCTTATATACCCCTGTCACACTGACGTCAGGGAAGAAGGCTACAACAACTGACACCGGACCAAGACTTTGGAATTCGGCCGACCGAGGACCCGCCTGACGGCAGGAGAACCCATCTGTAATGACTGCAGCTGTATTAGCACTCGAACATCTACATTTATGGTAGGTACAAAACTGTACTTTTTTCCCACATAAAAAGCCCCACATAGGGTGCCAGTACTCAAATACACTACCCCCTTTGAATTACAATTGAATTTACCTTTAATATAATATTTTCTTTCTAATATTGTAAAGGAATTCCCGACATTAATATATTTGCACCACCGACAGGCTTCACATGTCAAAATGTACTTTCAACCAGCTTCCTTCTTTTGGGATTCCTAGTTAAAAATATCATGGTTTCTTTAAATTATTCTGGAATGATGTGTGCTTCTTTGTAGTACATTCTCCAGAAATAAGGTTCCAGGCAAAGCTCTCCTTGCATCAAGAGGCCAACTTTTCTGACCAACAAGGCTATAGCCCTCCTTTTGTCCATTACTTTAAAAGAATTGCTCATTAACAAAAAATTTCTGTGGTAATTTTCTCTAATTAATACAAATGTTTGGAAACCTGTCTTAAAGAAACAATATTATTTACATAATATACAATAATCCTTTGCTGCATCAGTGTGAATGCTATTTAAAAGTATGTCGTTTCAGTAGGATCACATTTACACACATCGTAGAGTAAGAACCACTACAATGTATTACAATGTATGGAGTGTGTATATAGGTTATATCTACACATGTTAGATATAGTATACATATATTTATCTACACACACACACACACACACACACACACACACACACACACACACTGTTTATGGGTATAGGCATTAGTTGTAGGCTCATATAATTGAAAGCAAAAAAGGTCAACAAAAACTAGTCAAATGAAAAAAAAGTATTTTTCTGCAGGGGATAAAGCTCTCCTGCAGTCCCCACACCCCCTGCTAATTATATACACAAACTCTGAGGTCAGTCTACAATGCAGAAAGGGAATACTCCCTGTGACGCCCCTGCACTGGACCAGTAATCAAGGAGCCCCAATCCTCACCACTGGCAACCAGTTTGGGGCGTACACACAGGGAGGATAACAAGTACACACACAGTAAAGTGCAATTTCCCATGAGAGCACACAGAGATCACAGTCAGTCTGGGGCTGGTTTCTCAACCTTTCTCCAGATACCCAATAAGACTCTCCACTGGCACAGCTATAGGACTGAGATCTCAACCAAGTGTTGAAGCTAAAACACCCAGCACCCTTTCTGTCTAACCAGTGCTTCGTGTCCCTGCCAAAGTAGCTGACACACACACACACACACACACACACACACACACACACACACACACACACACACACACACACACACACACACACCCCACACACACACACACACACACACACACACACACACACACACACACACTTTGATATTTGCTTTATACCCAAACATGAACACATACCTGGGAAAGGCTGGCACAGTTTTACTAGCTATGCCCCCTTCTTCCCAAACAATAAGGTAGTTCTAGCTGCCACCAGCTGCCCTTATCTGCTACTGTAAGGCCCTTAACAAAAGGTGTTCAATCCTACTTTGTTTGTTTGTTTGTGTCTTTCATTTTCGGTTAGAAGTGCGCCAGCAGCCACGGAACTCCGATCATGATTGGTAGTGGATTTTTATGTACCGGTTACCAGCCTGATGCACAACCTTCAGCGAAGGCACGCCCAATTCGTATGCCTCTCACACAGAAGGCTCTAGCTGAGAATTGAGCGGAATAGCGCAACGCCTATGAGGTGACAATGCTACCGCAGAACCACCACCGCAGTTTCTTTGTAATGTTACTATTAATCCAAATAGTAGTCTGGCCAAGACTTGCAACGCTGTTTAGGAGTGGCCTGTACAGTGTCACCAAATATGTATGCAAATACTCTAAGAGCTTAAGTATATCTCATAAATATCAGCCACAAAGATAGGCTGAAATATATTTAATAATAAATAATAAAATAACAAGACAATACTCAATAAATCAACACCGTAACTTCAGAGTTCAAAATCACAGGAAATATTTTAAAACAACATTGCAGGACAGTCTCAAATAAATACAGAAAATATCTAAACTAATCTTTACTATATTCCTATCTATATCTAAAAGCAATACTATGCCCTAAATCTTACTTACAGCAAGGCAAGTGCAGACGATGGTGATAATGAGTGGATGTTCTTGCTAGGTCCAAGACAAAATACAAAATGCTCAGTTTCTCTCTGAGAGAGTTCTTAATTTAATATCAAATATTACTGCTGAGTTATCTTTGATGACATCACTTTTTTTCACCTGACTTCAGTTTCCAAGCTAAACCCCTTTTGTCAGAGACTAACAGAATTTAGCAGCTCTCTGTGAAAATACATAGCCTTCAGATGTTTGCACTTGCTAGAGTACATAAAATAATAAAACTCTTGCAAAACACTACAGAAGGCACCCTAGTTCTAGAAATCCAGTCTCCTTGCTGCATTGAAACTAACTTTTATAGCACAACTGTAAAACACTTTAATTTCAACTTATTTTCTTGAAGTTTTGCAAGTTAACTCTGTATGTTGTAGTTTCTACTGTTAAAAATGAATAGCTACACAATTACAATAGTTTCTATACATGTCTGTTCCAAGCTGGCAGGGCATGCTCTGCTTACATTCCAGCTCAGCACACAACATACAGTTCTGCATAAATCATATCAATATTTACAAATGATATAGAATTATTTACAAACTTCCAGATAGCTGGGCTGGCAATATTTGCCTGTTACACTTCCCAATAACCACTGTTCATGATCATGCAAGGAAACAAAGCCAGCAATTTAAGACAAGGTGATTTTCAGTCAGCTGTGCTGGCTTTTTTTTTTTGTGCTGTGATTGCTCTATTTGACAACCTCAATGACACTCTAATATATATATATATATATATATATATATATATATATATATATATTTATATTAATCATGCACACAGACAACACAGTTGCATCGAGACATTGGTTCCATTCTGTCATGATTACAATGTCACAATGTCAAATTTAGAAACAAATTCCTGTGCTGGACTTCACGAATGAACTGTATAACAAGAGGGAATGAAAAAAATCCTTACTCTCAGGAACAAACTGAAATCTGCATATTCCAAAAAAAGAAGTGAAGAAATTAAATAAAGAACTTAGAAATAAAATTAAATTCACCAAGGTTAAATAGGAACTGAAACTTGCCACCACTAGCCTGGGCAATCAAATGATCTTCAGCTACATCAGGCACCTTAGGAAAAATGTTCCGCAGTGCTTCAGGCTGATATACAACTATGAAACCTACTCAATCCCTCTGGACAAAGCTAAAATATTAACATATACATTTTCTACACACTTCTCCACCTGTCATTCAACCAGCCTTCCTCCCAATAAATTACCTGTACCCCTGTGATCACCTATGAACAAGTTTTAACGTATGCCAGTGTTTCCTAGCCATTATGAAATACTGTGTTACATACATACATCCAAATGTTTCAAGCATGGGCATTAATGCCCTTCTGGCTTGCCAATATACCAAAACTTGTTCACATGATAAATGCCCAGGCTGTTCTTAAAAAATATCTAAACTAGTACTTGCTTTAATGTAATTTGGTAGTCTGTTCCAAGCATCAGCTACTCTGTCAGAGAACCAATTAGTACACTTCTCATTCCTATAGAATCTTCTACATAGGTTATCTGATGATTCTCTAGTACTTTTTGATAACCCCAAACATTCCCAGAGGTAGTTGTTCCTAAATGCCCTATATACCTGAATAAGTTCTCCTCTTAAATATCTGTAAGAGACACTGTACAAGTTCAGATATTTTAGTCTTTCATAATAACTTAGATTTTTACATCCATGGATGCCCTTAGTATATTTCCACTGTACACTTTCCAGTTTATTCATGCTTGTTTTCCTATAGGGTTTCCATATTGTTATTCCTTACTCAAGTTTGGGTCTAATGAAACTAACAAACAATGACTTCATTATGTTTGATTTAGCCTTGATCCTAAATCTGCTCAACCTTAGCCTGTCAAGCTGCTTCATGTTAGAAGCACATAGAACTGTTGTGGTCATTCTTTCTCATAAATGTCATTCCACCACTGATCCCAACAACTGTAAAACAATAAGCCGTACTAGCTTTGTTAGGAAGACAATGGAATGTCTCATTATTGACCTTATAAACAGTGATATTGTCAGCTTAAAATCCCTTAATGCAAATGCATTTGGGGTTTGTAAAGGGTAGATCAAGCTCACTTTATCTAGTGAACCTGTCTGAAAAAAAAATATCACTTAAGTTTTGAACAAGGGCAAAACTATGCAAAAAGCATTTGCTGATGACTGTAAACTTAAAACTGTCATTAACACTCCTGAGGACTCACATAACCTTAAATAGGGACTGATATGCACAAGCACATGATGCAAGTTCGCACACTTGTGCTAAATGCAAGCAAGTACAGTACTGCGACATTTGGAAACAGACATCTTAGTATCTACTGCACAGCATGCACACCCCTCAGAAGCAATCCTCTTACTGAAGACCTAGGCACTTCCATTGACAGTTGACAGCATGCACAACCTCAGAATCAATCCTGTTACTGAAGACCTAGGCACTTCCATTGACAGTGGACAGCATGCACACCCCTCAGAATCAATCCTGTTACTGAAGACCTAGGCACTTCTATTGACAGTTGACAGCATGCGCATCCCTCAGAAGTGTTTCCTATTAATGAAGACCTAGGCACTTCCATTGACAGTTGACAGCATGCACACCCCTCAGAATCAATTCTGTTACTGAAGACCTAGGCACTTCCATTGACAGTTGACAGCATGCACACCCCTCAGAATTGATCCCCTTACTGAAGACGTAGGCACTTCCATTGACAGTGGACAACATGCACACCCCTCTGAATCGATCTTGTTACTGATGACGTAGGCATTTCCATTGCCAGTGGACACCATGCACACCCCTCAGAACTGATCCTGTTACTGAACACCTAGTTACTTCCATTGACAGTGGACAGCATGCACACCCCTCAGAATCGATCCTGTTACTGAACACCTAGGTATTTCAATTGACAGTGGACAGCATGCACAAATCTCAGACTTGATCCTGTTACTAAAGACCTAGGCACTTCCATTGACAATGGACAGCATGCACACTTCTCTGAACCAATCCTGTTATTGAAGACCTAGGCACTTCCATTGACAGTGGACAGCATGCACACCCCTCAGAATTGATCCTGTTACTGAACACCTGGGCACTTAAATTGACAGTTGACTTTCCTTCAATCTACAGTCTCTGTAGCCCAACTGATTACCAAGATATTATCCTCTAGAGTGATATCTTCATAGGTTATCATCCCTCTCTTCTCCTCGATGTCCTTCAAGAATGCAACTGCAGTCATAACATGTGGGTTGTCCTGCCTCAGGCAGCCCTCGGTCGGCCGGATTCCAAAGTCTGGGTCCGACGTCGGCTGATGTCGCATTTCTCTCCGGCGCCAGAGCGGCTGGAGTACATAAGCATCAGCCGACACCATTTTCTTCAGTCTTTCTTGCCGCGCGGTGCCCGAAGCAGAAGCAGTTCGCAAGTGCCGGTCGGTCAGCTCCTGTATTCTTCGATTCCAAAGTCATCAAAAAAGCTAAGTACCCTGTTGGGGACCTTTTCTTGCCTCAGCCGATGTCAGAAATTACTGAGAAACTTAACAATTGACTTTCTTGTAGTAAACAAATACCTCATAAGGATTTCCACTCTTACTGTCTTCCTTGCCTTGGCCCAGACCACGACGTCTCGGCCTGTGTAGCCTGTGCTCACTTCAACAAGCGCACTCTCAGGCGCCGGGCGGAGTTTGCTGAAGATTTTTTCGGCGATAAATTTGCTTACACCATGCCGTCGGAACTTCCGACATTGCAAACTCCCAAGAAGCGAAAAGACCGGGACCAACATCCTCGGCCCGCGTCTACCTCCGACTCCACGCCAAAACCTAGCGCGAGTGCTCCGGTTCCCTCTGAGATGGTCTCTCCACCGCTCCGAACCGAAGACACAGCATTACCGACGATTCTGATTCCGGACATCACTCCGACGCCAGTTATCGATTTTCCTCCAGATACCGAAACCGAGGAAATGCCCGAGACCATTGCTGTAGACAAGGTCACTCCTGCACGTGGAGCTGCCTGGCCTCCTATGGCCATATCTATTAAGGCCTACACTAGGGCTAAGGCAGCCAGCAAAACAAAGCATCTTACTACTAAAACCTTACCTCAGCCTACTCCAGAGACACAAATTATGTCCATGGCTGCTGACTTAATTTCTATGATTAGAGGTTCACAGGCCCATCCTGAGAGAGGATTCATAGATTCATTCATAGATTAGTACTAAGCTAACAGCCCTTGAGAGCCATTTTAAGCCTAGCCAATTATCCCTTGTGAGACTCAAACCCTGCACCTTGTGTTTGCAAGGCAAACACCTTAACCATTAGGCCACCCTCCCAAATGGAGGATCCCAGCCTCCTTCTGATAAAAGGCCCCGGGTTGAACCCTCTGACCCTATTCCTTCAGATGAAGATTCTGAGGGCTCTGTCCACTCTGATAGCCAGGAAGAGCTCTTCCAGACCTATGAGGACTCGGATGCAGAAGATTCTATCCCCTCGGCCTCCCCTCCTGAGGATATTTCTTTTGGGGAAGTTCTGCAAACCATGAGGGAACATTTCAAGTGGCAGGGACAGGATTATTCTGATTCCAGAAAACGCCTTAGGACTCTCCTTAAGAAGCTCCAGCACAGGCCCTTAGCTATTCCTCCTGTACTTGATGTTTTGGATGATTTATATTCTGACTCTAGTGCTGCCCCTGATTCTCTTCCTCCTGCTCCAGCCAAGCCAGACAGGTATTACAGGGTCCCAGAAACTCATTCCCATTTATTCAGGGCCCATACTGCTGATTTGGAAACTATTTCACAGGGGCCTAAAGGGGTTTCCGCTTCCACCTCTAAAAATCCATTGCCCTCCAACAGGGAAGCTAGGTCTTTAGAGATGGGGAAAAAGGTTTACACATCCACTACTTTGTCCATGAGAGCTTTGAATTGCCTTTTTCATATGTTACAATATCAGGATTTTCTTGTTAGAAGATTTACAAAAACATTGGCCACTCCTGATCCTTTGGACAGGAAGGCTTTAGGAAGCTATACATAACACTCAACAAGTAAGCAATCACTTCCTGCAGTGTGGATATGATGCACTGGAAGCTTCATGTAGGCAGCTATGACAGGGGCAGTCATTCGTGGACATGCGTGGTTAGAAGATCAACCTCTAGCAGATCATGTAAAGGCAAAACTTCTGGATGCACCTTTGGAAAAGAACAAGCTTTTTGGTGCTAATGCTAAGGATGTGTTAAAGACCATCGAAGAAAAAGCAAAATCAGTTCAGACGGTGAAAGATTTCCTCCATGTTCAGCCCCCCAGATTCAGTAGGAATTGGCCTTCAAAAAACTGGTCCTTTCCTAATCCAGAAAAGTTTCAAAGGGGTAAAAACAGACGTGGCCGAGGAAGAGGCCAATACAGAGGCCCTTACAGGGGACGACAATGACAGCCAGGAAACCAAAGAAGTGACGCAGGGGTTTCACCAGCCCCACAGCCACAATCTCAATGACTTTCCTCTACTTCCGCCTACCAGGGAACAAATAGAAGCTCCCTTGGCGGAAATTATCTCTGTTTGCGAAAATTGGCACAGACTGACAAAGGACAAATGGATTTTGGACATTATAGACCGAGGGTACAGGTTCCACTTTCATACCTTGCCAAGAAAACAAGGCATGCCAAACCTACCATTAAAACCAGAGGGCAGAGGCTATCAAGCAAATCACTCTGCTGACTCGGATGAAAGCAATAGAAAGAGTTCCACAACAAGAACAAGACCAGGGGTTTTACTCAAGATTGTTCCTTGTTCCAAGAAAAGAATCTCAATGGAGACCAATACTAGACTTGTCCGCATTAAAAACCTTTCTCTCATAGTACCAAAGTTCAAAATGCTGACTCTACAGCAACTCCTTCCCATGCTGGGCAAGGGGTCTTGGCTGATTACACTGGACCTCAAGGAGGCATACCTGCATGTCCCTATCAGACACAGCTGCAGAAGATACCTCAGATTTCTTGCAGGGCCAGAGCATTATCAATTCTCAGCATTGCCATTTGGCTTATCTACTGCACCCAGAGTATTCACAAAATGCCTGGCTTCAGTAATTGCTCATTGCAGGCTCCAGGGATACAAATTACCCGTACCTGGATGACTGCCTCATACAAGCGAACGACAAATTGATGTTGACAAGAAATTTGGACTATGTCCACGATTACTTCAAGCTCTGGGATACAGTCAACTTCCAAAAGTCAAGACTGCAGCCATCCCAGCAAATAATCTTCTTAGGAGCCAAACTAGACACAGCCTCTCAAATGGCTTACCTGACAGAAGACAAGCAAGAGAAGTTAACTCATTACTTCAAAGGTTTAGCAAAACTTACCCAGATGACTGCAAGGAGATTCCTACAGGCCCTAGGTTACATGGCATCCTGCATTCTCCTGGTTCCATTAGCAAGACTACACATGAGAAAGCTTCAATGGCACCTAAAAAGCATTTGGTCTCAACACAGCAACAACTTGGAGACAATCATACCGCTCATTCCATGCCTACAAAGAATTCCTATGGTGGGCCTCGTGAGCCAGGCAAACACAGGTATGTCATTCAAACCACAGATAACACAGACCATGACCACAGACGCCTCAGACCTTGGATGGGGCCATGGAAGGCAGATGTATACAAGGACAATGGTCTCCAAAGGAAACACATCTGCATATAAACCAAAAGGAAATGCTGGCAGTAATGCATGCCATCGAGGCTTTCAACACCAACTTCAGCAAGGCCATTTACTGATACGGACAGACAACACCACTGTGATGTGGTACATAAACAAGCAAGGGTACCCACTCTTACCCTTTGCAGACTGACAATGCATCTTTGGGAAAAATCACTGAGCCTAAACATCCAGTTACAATCCCAGTTTGTTCCAGGCAAAGAGCAATGTGTTGGCGGACAGCCTCAGCAGGAATTTCACAGATCCACACAGTGGAGGTTGCATCCGAAGGTCTTCACACAACTCACTTCGAGATGGGGCAGGCCAGAAGTGGACCTATTTGCCTCTCACCTCAACCATCTTCTACCAAAATTCTGCACAAGGACATACCATCCAAAAGCTTGGAAAATAGATGCTCTCATTCAACTGGAACTTCCTAACAATCTATGCATTCCCACCTCTGCCACTGATGACCTCAGTATTACTAAAGATCAAAGCAGAGAGACCCAAGGGAATCATAATAGCTCCGGACTGGCCAAGACAACACTGGTACCCACTACTACGGAGCATATGTCACACCAGGAGGTGGGCCCTTCCCCAATGGCCTCTACTTTGACTCAACACAATTTCAAACAGTATCCAAACCTTCAGACACTGCAGCTAACAGCATGGGAGATCCCATAAATAACCTCAACCTATCTCTCTCCAAGGAAGTTCAGCGGATACTAACAGAGGCTCGAAGACCATCCACCAGAAAGGTTTACTTAGCAAAGTGGAAAAGATTCAGCAATTGGAATACCAGCAAAGGACATGATGCATCGCTGTTGAACATCCCACTCATCTTGGCATATTTGGCAGATATGCTAAAGAACGGCCTCTCATATTCTTCCATAAAGATACATGCATCAGCTATTTCAGCTAGATACAACACTGATCCTCCAGTTTTTTCACACCCTTTGCTAAGGCAATTCCTCAGGGGAATCAAGAACATTAAACCACCAAGAAAGGCCCCAGTGCCAGTCTGTGACCTCAATTTTGTACCGTTCATAATTTTTCACAGAGACAGGGTTTTATTAAGGACCAAGAACAAAAAGCGAGTTGAAGAACACGGAGTATACGCCACTAACAGCACATACGATTGCAGATAATAAAGATTCTTTCCTTTTAACACACTCTCTTTATTGGTGTTTTGAGGAGGCGACTGTCGTTTCCTTCCTCAGAAAAACAGCAGACAACAAAGCGTTACAGTGACAGCGTTCAGCCCTTACTTTAAAACCCCAAGGCATCATGTGATGCTACATGGAAGAACATTCCAATTCAATTATTACTTAATCACTTAAATTAAAAGTCCCAATAAATCAAAAATACATATTATAACTAAGCACAATGCTCACAACATTCCATATTAATGCATCACAGGAAAATCTCAAAATATCCTCATAAAAAATCACTAATAATATTAACCTAAGATATGACCACATAAAAACATTAAAATGAAACATAAGTAACACTATTTAATATACTAAAATGAATGATATGCCCAAGGGAACTACAATAGCCCGGACTGGCCAAGACAACACTGGTACCCACTCTCCACATGAGCATATGTCACACCAGGAGGGGGCCCTTCCCAATGGCCTTCTACTTTTGACTCAACACACCTCAAACAGTGCATCCAAACCTTCAGACACTGGGTAGCCACTGGCATGGGGAGATCCCATAAATAACCTCAACCTATCTCTCTCCAAGGAAGTTCAGTTGGATACTAACAGAGGCTCCTCAAGACCATCCACCAGAAAGGTTTATTTAAAGTAAGAAAGATCTGCAATTGGAAATACCAGCAAAGGACATGATGCACGCTGTTGAACATCATCCTACTATCTTGCAGCATATTTACAGAGGTGCCAAGAACGCCCCCATATTCTTCCATAAAGATACATGCATTGAAGCTATTTCAGTTTAGATACAACACTGATCCTGAAGTTTTCACACCTTTGCTGGCAATCTTTAGAATCAAGAACATTAAACCACCAAGAAAAGGTCTTAGTGCCAGTCTGTGACCAATTTTGTCTTAAAAACTAATTTTACCTCCATTTGAGCCAGCAGCTTTCTGCTGATTTGCACTCTTCCCTGCTGAAGACAGCCTTCCTGCTGGCAATTACCTGCGCGGCCGGTTTCAAACCATATTCCCCAATGGCACACCAACCGCTCACAATTTTTTCACAGAGACAGGGTTTATTATGACTACAAAGCGAAGAACACGGAGTATACTGGTCAGCACAGGTTTATTGCAGAGTTGGCTGGAAGATTCTTTCCTTTTAACACACTTTTATTGAGCCGAGACGGCCATGCCTTCAGAAAACAGCAGAGCCAAACGCAGACAGCGCCGCCCTCATTTCGTGCCCTCAGCATTACGTGATGCTGTTACGAACATAATCACCATTACTTCAATCATTTCAATTAAAGTCTCAATAAACGGTGGTCAGGTTCGTCATCATTCCGATAACACGCATCACAGTAACATCACTGAAAATATCTCATAAAAATCACCATTAATCCAAGATGAGACCGCAGCAACACTATTTACCGAGCGGTTTCAAAACGGTCGAGTGCCCCTTGTAACAGCAGTGAGTTAAACCATCTCTATTATTTCCAACAGATTATAACCACCGATATCATACATGAACAACAGGCGGTCATTTCATCTCACATTAACCTGTCGATGGTCCGTTATCAACCGTCCTTGATCACCGGTGTGCGCGATATATAGAGAACATAATCATCAATAAACCGATGAAACCAGATACCGCGTTCAGGTGCACGCCGTGCCACCAGTCATTGAACAGCAATGCGCGAGTAACAATGCCACTTCAACACATTATCGCCACCATTATATACATAACATCAGCTCATTCACGACACAGCCTTCAAACACACAACAGACGGTCGCTGAGACCAAAACTCCAGTTCAATCGTCATAACCTGCGCCCGTGGCCCACAGCCAGCCTTCCCATCGATGAACATTAACCACCATATTACAGCAGTTAGCAAGACATATCCTTTCTAACCGAAGATATTAGCAACATAGTCGCGCTGAAGTGACGCAGGCGCCCGCGATGTAACGCAGATGGCATTACTGCGCACGCCACACAGCCATAGCCTGGCAGCGCCGAGCCATCCATGATTTGTACACGCCATCATGCACAGTTCCCACCACGCAGCATTGATCACAGCCACCGCAAGACTTCATCATCCCCATTTTCTGAAACCTTTCACTATCATTTTCGACCGCCTCAGCAGTTTCAGATCACCATCGCCTGCATCATCAGTGGCCTTCCAACTTTGAACTGTTTGCTCACGGTGACCACTTTATTTGCACCCCTTTATAACAACGATCTTGAAAGAATTTGCCGTTATCCTGACCGTCAGTTAACCTTGATGAGTCCGCAATCTCTGGTTCGTCAACCTGACGACGCACGGCGATTGCACCGGACTAACTGTCCCATCTCCACACGCTTGTACCTTCAATCCTTCGAAAATCATCCACTGAATCTCTGACACCTTTGCCGAACACCATCAGCTTATTACTCCCCACATTGAACACATTTAACCGTCACCAGAATGGTGACAGATGGCCATGACTTAACAGAATGTAACAAGCTATTGAGATGTCTGAAATAACAGAGGTTATCCAAGAAGACTGCGGTTTTAAAGTTTTCAGAAGTTGAGTATAAACGTAGAACGGGACAAATTTAGTCCCATTTTTGTCATCTCACCATTATGTCAATCAAATTGACGAATTGAGACACTGTCTCCATCAAGGTTAATCAGTCAAAAGATAACAGCCTTAGGTTCCATGCAAATTTTCCTTCACAGATCATTATTTTATAAAAGAAATGAATAAAAATTGATGTTCCTTGCAAATATAAACAAGTTCAAAGAGACTTGCTGGACAGCCCACCGGCAGCAATTACTTTATAGGAAGGGGTTTAATCTGGAAAAACCCTGGAGACGTACCAAAGTGAAAAATAAAATGAAAGGTTTTGAAATGTGGATGAAAGTGAGTTGTGGTCAATGTGTAAATTTATTAAAGAAGAAACTAAGAAAATTGTGTAATTAACAAACATTATGCACAAAATCACAGGGTAAATTCAATTGTAATACCAGAGCTTAAGTAGCATATGTAGCAACGCGGTACACGTGCCATGCGCATATAGAAAAACGTGAGCTAAATTCAAACAGCGACTTATGAGCACCATTACGCAGTTGCAAAGGAGATACTAATAACGACTTGTTATATATCTGGAATCAAACTGTTAAGTTTGTCTTTATGTCTTAGTTAGCAAAGGAAGACGCCCATGCAGACCTTGGCAAATTTTTTGGAAACACAGAAGAGTTATATTGGGCAAATTAGAACTGGGGGCTACATTTCCAGGTCCTTGAACGACCACGCCTCTATTACATGTGTTTTGTGCCAGTTTTCATTAATAGATAAACCGATATTGTCATGTATAAATAATATAGTGCATGGCGTGTCTGTGTTAAAGGAAATTTCAATGTTACTCACATTTCACTGCTCTGTTCAATGATTTAGTGCGTTGGTGGTCAGATTACCGAGAATGCAGCTATCTTTGCTTAGTTTCATCACCAATGGTCTAATTGATTAATTATATTTCTATATATATTTTTCTAGCTGATCAGCTGACCAGTTGTTGATAACTTGTTTAAATGTAATTTTGGTGTTATCGGTTAGAAATGGCTATATATTTATCTATGTAATTATATGAAGAATATTAGTTTACTTATAATGGTTTCTATTCTTAAAAATAATAGGAATGGTTGTTTCACTCTATATATATTTTTAAGGGTATATCATCTTACTTTTATATTAAATAGTGTTACTATGTCTCATTTTAATGTTTTTATATTATAATTAGGTTAATATTATTAGTGATTTTTTATGAGGATGTTTGAGTGATGATTTTCCTATGTGATGCATTAATATGGAATGTTGTGAGTATTGGTGCTTAGTTATAATATTTATTTGATTTATTGGACCCCTGAATTTGGCAATTTTGGCAATAATTGAATTGGAATGTTCTTCCATGTAGCATCGCTACGTGATGCCTTGGAAGGTTTTGAAAAGTAAGTAATGAACGTCACTGTAACGCTTAGTTGTCCTTTTCGTTTTTCTGAGGAAGGAAACGAGAAATAGCCTCCCGAAAACACCAATAAAGAAAGTGTGTTAAAAGGAAAGAATCTTTAATATCTGCAATCGTGATGTGCTGTTAGTGGCGAAATTCGTGGTTCTCAACCCGCCTGCTCCTTACTGGCTTGTAGTTTTGCCTGCAGGACCAACCCTACTCATGCCACAAAGGTATCTAGAAGCCTTTTTGTGAATCGTTTCATTCATCACTTTTCCCAAACTTGAATAGTGTGGAAAATTGCCAGGATACCTTGACATTCACAGACAACTTCTGATACTACCTGGACAGAACCAAGGCCAGTAGGTAAGTCTGAATGGGCCATATTTCGTAGTCCGGGGTAGTGCCACCAAAATAGACTATTTTAAATGGACCGGCATTGCATCAGATTCTTCTGTTATTCCTTTCATGGAAAAAGACTGACAGCCAATGTCAGACTATTGGCTGACCCACCACAGCCATACACCTCTACAAAGCATTCTCTGAAGAGGGTGCCACCATGACATTCTAGGCTGCCACATGAGCCCGTGCACACATTCTCCAAACACTACAATCCTCTCTGAGGCCTGTAGATCCAGCAGGCTTTGGCTTCGCAGTCCCAGGTTTGATTGCTGCCACCATCCTTTTCCCAGAGCATGCCTCCTCCTCAGCTAAGTCAGTGGTATTCTACCCATATTATAACTGCAGTTGCATTTTGAAGGACATAGGTTAGTTTTGTACCTAATTTATAAATGTACTGTAGATGTCCGATAGATATGCAACTGCAGCCTGATTTCTTCCCTCTCCATACCCTCTATGCTCAGGGTCCACCTATCCCTGTTATTTTAGCTAGACATCTGTTATGGTGTACGGTTTCATTGCTCATTTATTTGTATGGAATCCTGTTTTTGTCTTCCACTTGATTACAGCCTTTCCTGGAGTGGGGCACCCGGCATCCGATGCAAGTTCGCACACTTGTGCTAAATGCAAGCAAGTACAGTACTGCGACATTTGGAAACAGACATCTTAGTATCTACTGCACAGCATGCACGCCCCTCAGAATCAATCCTGTTACTGAAGACCTAGGCACTTCCATTGACAGCTGACAGCATGCACAACCTCAGAATCGATCCTGTTACTGAAGACCTAGGCACTTCCATTGACAGTGGACAGCATGCACAACCCTCAGAATCAATCCTGTTACTGAAGACCTAGGCACTTCCATTGACAGTTGACAGCATGCGCACCCCTCAGAAGTGTTTCCTATTAATGAAGACCTAGGCACTTCCATTGACAGTTGACAGCATGCACACCCCTCAGAATCAGTTCTGTTACTGAAGACCTAGGCACTTCCATTGACAGTTGACAGCATGCACACCCCTCAGAATTGATCCCCTTACTGAAGATGTAGGCACTTCCGTTGCCAGTGGACACCATGCACACCCCTCAGAACTGATGCTGTTACTGAACACCTAGTTACTTCCATTGACAGTGGACAGCATGCACAACCCTCAGAATCAATCCTGTTACTGAAGACCTAGGCACTTCCATTGACAGTTGACAGCATGCACACCCCTCAGAAGTGTTTCCTATTAATGAAGACCTAGGCACTTCCATTGCCAGTGGACACCATGCACACCCCTCAGAACTGATGCTGTTACTGAACACCTAGTTACTTCCATTGACAGTGGACAGCATGCACACCCCTCAGAATCGATCCTGTTACTGAACACCTAGGTATTTCAATTGACAGTGGACAGCATGCACAAATCTCAGACTTGATCCTGTTACTAAAGACCTAGGCACTTCCTTTGACAGTGGACAGCATGCACACTTCTCTGAACCAATCCTGTTATTGAAGACCTAGGCACTTCCATTGACAGTGGACAGCATGCACACCCCTCAGAATTGATCCTGTTACTGAACACCTGGGCACTTCCATTGACAGTTGACTTTCCTTCAATCTACAGTCTCTGTAGCCCAACTGATTACCAAGATATTATCCTCTAGAGTGATATCTTCATAGGTTATCATCCCTCTCTTATCCTCTTCTTGTATCTACGTAGCCCAACTGATTACCAAGATATTATCCTCTAGAACGATATCTTCATAGGTTATCATCCCTCTCTTCTCCTCCTCCTGTATCTACGTAGCCCAATTGATTACCAAGATATTATCCTCTAGAGTTATATCTTCATAGGTTATCATCCCTCTCTTCTCCTTCTCCTGTATCTACGTAGCCCAACTGATTACCAAGATATTATCTTCTAGAGTGATATCTTCATAGGTTATCATCCCTCTCTTCTCCTCCTCCTTTATCTATGTACCCAGCTGATTACCAAGATATTATCCCTAGAGTGATATCTTCATAGGTTATCATCCCTCTCTTCTCCTCCTCCTTTATGTACGTAGCCCTACTGATTACCAAGATATTATCCCTAGAGTGATAACTTCATAGGTTATCATCCCTCTCTTCTCCTCCTCCTGTATCTACGTAGCCCAATTGATTACCAAGATATTATCCTCTAGAGTGATAACTTCATAGGTTATCATCCCTCTCTTCTCCTCCTCCTGTATCTACGTAGCCCTACTGATTACCAAGATATTATCCCTAGAGTGATATCTTCATAGGTTATCATCCCTTTTTTCTCCTCCTCCTTTATCGTTCTTTTTAAACCATCTCACTCTGTCTAGGAAATGTATAAACTGTATAAACCATTTACTACTTTTGTAGAAAGTAGATTGTTAAAGTTTAAAAGATTTTTCTTTCTTTTTTTTTTTTTACTTGGATTGGAAACAGGGCACACAAATGTGACAATATCCAGGGCAGGAAGGTGTGCTGTGCATCTGGGCACTTGCTTGGTGTGCCACCAGTAGACAGAATAGTAGTTGTATTTTTTTCTGCTCTTCAGTGGAAGTACTGGAGGGCATGGATCAAAATGTAATAAGCCATGTTAGCATGTGTGTGTGTGTGTGTGTGTGTGTGTGTGTGTGTGTGTGTGTGTGTGTGTGCATGTGTGTGTGTGTGTGTGTGCGTGTGTGTGTGTGTGTGTGTGTGTGTGTGTGTGTGTGTGTGCATGTGTTGTGGCTTGTGTTGTGTGTGTGTGTGTGTGTGTGTGTGTGTGTGTGTGTGTGTGTGTGTGTGTGTGTGTGTGTGTGTGTGTGTGTGTGTGTGCATGTGTTGTGGCTTGTGTTGTGTGTGTGTGTGTGTTTGTGTGTGTCTGTGTGTGTGTGTGTGTGTGTTGTGGCTTGTGTTGTGTGTGTATGTGTGTGTATGCTTTTTTTTTTTTTTTTGCTCTTCAATTGAGCTAAGGGGGCAGGGTGCTAGTTTGATGTAGCAGCCTAGGACACTCTTGGAACCAGCTACACTTCTGTTTAGGATGACCCCTCAAACCAATATGGAAAGCAACAACTTGTGTTGCATGGCTAGGTTTCAGCTGATCAACCATAGCACTTTAATTAAACCCTTAAGAAACTCATAGAACAAGACCATAATAACTAGAATCAGATACTTCCCTATCTCTCTTTAATGTAAGAGAAGTACCCCTAGCTTTGAAATGTTCTACCCTGTCTGGGGTACTTTATGTTTGACATGATCAAGACTTAAATTACATAGAAAAGAAACTTGGGAAGGTGAGTTAACTGTGTATAAAGGTGTAATAGCACACTTCACAAAATGGCAGGGTAGATTATAGTTGTTATTCCATTATTTGAGTAAAATATGCAAAAGGCACAACATATGCGAGGGTGTATAATAAACATGCCAGACTTGAAGTATTAAAAAGAGACACAGTGTTAGCTTTTGCTCTGTTTGCTGAAAATAAATTCCTAAGAAAATAGCGAGAACCCTTTTGAGATGGTATAGAAATGAAACAGTGCAAAAATAAGACAAACTAGAAAGAAATAAATCAATGAGGATGTATCTCGTAAATTTGTAAAACTGTGGTGGTCTGTGACCTGACTAGAATGCCCCGATACTATACCTGCTGCTTAACTAGATAAAACATTCAGTGGGATTCATGAACCTTTATTTTCCATGCAGGAGCAATGTAGCCACTCCTGCATGGAATATGCCCACCGAGCGATCCAGGAACATGCAATTTTGACATGCACAAGCATCCCTACACTGTTCCTGCATGCAGGATGCTACTTACCTCATTTGCTGGTGAAAACCATGCAAATAAGGTGAATTAGCGATCCAGGAAGCGGGTAGGTAACCATGCAGGAACAGTGTAAGCTGCAGAAATATATTTGGCTACTAGCTGAATATATTTCTGCAAAAATGAAAACAGAGCCATGACAGCTCCAATAAAAGGATGTACCCTATTTTGTAGGCATGCCAATGACCAAATATATGGCCATTGGCATGTTAAAGTGTTTAATTTTTTTTAAATAAAAGATAATTATTTTTTGGCCGATCTTGGCCGTTTAAGCATAAGGAAGTGCTGCGCAAATGGGATCGTGGGGAAAATAAAAAAAATTATGTGAAAAGTCCATTTTAAGGCAAACCTCCATTTTGCCATTATAGTCAATGGCAAGCAGAAGCAAAACAATGGCAGGGAACAGTGGTTGCTAAGGCGGAAGGCTCTTGTGTAGTGCAGCAAGTACAGATTGAGGCAGTGGGGTATGTTAATGAGGGGACTTACACTGAATCACAAAATTCTTCTAAGTGTCACACTCCACTAACCATGTAGGTGCTGTAACACCATTGTGTAGGCAGGAGGAGCAACTAACATGAAAAGGGGGTGTATCATGCTTGCTGTAAACACATTGGAGCTCCATTGCCTGGGTTTGTGCTTAGCTAAGCACAGCTAAGCAAAGGGGTGTGTCTGAGGCTGCATAGTGTTATTCCATGAACTGAGGAGCATGTTTGCGTCCAGGGGATGGCCATTTCTTGCTGTTTACACTAGCTAAGGGGCTTAAGCAGGAAGGATATAGGAAAAAAAAGAAGGGAAAAAGAAAGGAAATAGCAGAACAAGGGAAACACAGTGCAAATCAGCAATATGAGATTCTGCAACCCACAACGGGCCATTGGAAGCACTCAATAATACAGCTGGCAGGTGGCTGCATAGCTGAAAATGGGAGAAGATGTAAGTAATAAAATATTAAAAAAGGGCAACAGCAGAATAAAGGCAGTCATGCACAAAGCAAAACTATGAGTTATAAAGGTGGCAGCTGGAATATATCATAGCAAGCCAATCATACAGGCAGCATCTGCAGCACAACAGTATAAAGTATGGAAACTTTACTTTTTCCTACAAACTCTGTACCATTGCTGTATACATGTGGGTGAATTTTAAATGGAAAAATGTTAGGGGCTGCCATTGCTTTGAGCCATCAGTATGTGCTGGAGGCTGACGGCGGAGAGGAATATAATGCTGACAACTGCCACAGACCAAGGAGGAGGAGAAGAGTGTTCAGACTTAGGGTAACCTACCAGGGGCTACATGATCTGGAGATAGTTGAGTGCTACAGGGTGAACAGAGACATACTTCAGCAAATCAATGAGCTGTGCCGCCCTCAACTCAGAGCTAGAACCAACAGAGGGGAACCCATCCAAGTAGATACCAAGTTATGTGTAGCTTAAGAATTCTAGCTACAGGTACTTTCCAAATACCTACTGGGGATATCATAGGGTCTCACAGACATCTGCATCCAGGGTACACCACCAGTTCCTGGATGCCATGCTACCACATACTGGTGACCAGATTTACTTCCCCAACACCCATGACCAGCAATATGTGTCTCTTCCACCATGTAGCAGAATACCCGGAGGTACTGGGTGCCATAGACTGCATGCACATTCACATCAAAGCACCACCCAGTGAACAGAGTAGGGTCTACATAAACTGCAAGGGCTTCCCCTCCATCAACTGCCAGGTTGTGTGCAATGCCCAGGGCATTATCATGAATGTGTGTGCTGGCAGCCCTGAAATCTATCATGACTCCCACATCTGGCATTTGTCACAGCTGTACCAGGCATTTGCCAGTGGGAACATCCCATGTAGCCATCTGGTGGGGGATTCTGGCTATGCACTGGAGCTGTGGATGTTGACACCCATCAGAAATGCACACACACCCACACAAGAATGCCATAATGAGGCACATGCACAAACCAGGATCATTACAGAGCATTTGTTTAGGATGGTCAAATCACAGCTCCAGTGCCTTAACATATCTGGTGAAGCCTTGCAGTACTACCCAGCCATATGTGCACACATGTTCATAGTATGTGCTATGCTACACAGTATGATCCTGCTTAAACAGCTGCAGCAGGAACAGCACTGGAAAGGGCCACACAGCCCACCACCATTGCCAAGGACCCCACAGGCAAAGAGGGACTCACAGGAGTAGTCCCCTGAGCCTGCTCCTGTAGGCAGACAGAGGCATGCCCAGTATGCTCACGCCTTGGCAAAGAGGCAAGGCATAGCACACACACACACACACACACACACACACACACACACACACACACACACACACACTGACACTGTAAGGAGCCCAGGGACTGACACCTCTCTCTGACTTGCACACACAGTGAAATGGATGACACACAAATCACATTACCTGTACCTTACCATGTATAGGCAGTGTATTGTGTGCATCCAACATAGGCAGCCCTCAAGCACTGTCCTCACAACTGATGCAAGCACAAAGTAAGTCAGTCTTCTTAACAATAAATGAATGGAATAGTATGTTCTGCTAGCAGGTCTATGGTAATGCTACTTGCATACAAAGGAATGGGTTGGTCTACTGGGATAGCAGCACACAACTGACAGCTATGTGAGACACCAGGAAATGTCTGGTCAAAACTGGCCTCCACACACACTATGCACTAGTACCCAAGGTGGCAAATCCCACTGCAGTATATATGTGGGGACAACTAACTGGGGAGGGTCATAGTTCACAGGCATGGATGTCATGGTGGGGTCCCATAACCACCCCTCACACCCACACAGCAATTGATCTGTAGAAAGCCACAGAGAAATGTCTGGTAAAGGCACACAAATGGTGGAAATGTTGAATTAACCCCCTATGGACTCACACAGTGATAGCACAGCAGGATCCGTAGTTGCAGTAAGGCTATGAAGGGTAAGAAATCTGAAACTCAAATGTATGCCAGGACAATCTGACCTGGACTCTTTACTGATATGCCTCCAGTCCCCAAGACAGGGCACAATAGTACGGTAAACAGAACCAAAATGTAAAGCAAATATCAGCACAATCACAGTTAACAGGCATGCCCCCCCATATATCCACACAAGTGCAGTAACATATATGTTTGGATGGAAATAGCAGCATAGCACACATTGGCAGGGCTGTGCCAATACACATGAAAACATGTTGCCTGTCCACAATATGCAGGGGTCAATGAGCTATGTGTATGTGTGGTTAATACTGTCCGGATCTGGCCAACATGTTCTCCTGGCAGTCGTTTTGTACTGCCCTAGGTACAGTGCTAGCTTAGACAGGGCCATGTGAAGATAACTGCAGTGCCAACTGTTATGCATGTCAGTGACACCCACTGTTCTACTACTAACATAACTGAAAGTCACAGTGCTATGTGGAATATATTACACATATTAGTGACATCTTGAAGGATGTGTAGCAGAGGTACCAAGACTTTTGTGAATGTAAGTGCTTTGTAGTACTGTTGGCAGTGGTCATTCTCAATAATCAAGGCAAACAAAACACAGCTCTGGAAAAAGTGCCCCTGATAAGCAAAAGAGCAAATCCAGTGAAAACAATTCCAGAGGCACACCACGACAAATGGAGCCGACCTGATGAAAACCTTTTTATTCACACAAAGGGCACAAAAAAATGGCCAGTAAGCACTTACTACCCATTGTTCTGTGCTCTTTGCATGAATAAAAAGGTTTTCATTAGGTCGGCTCCATTTGTCGTGGTGTGCCTCTGGAGTTTTTTTCATTGCATTCTTAATAATCCATTTTCTTATGTTTGCTTTTACAAATAATGGACATGCCTGCATAGTTTAATGCATTCTGTACCCACATGCATAACTCCCAACCTCTGACAGCAAGATGTCTGGACAAGGGCAGAAATAAAAGTGGAACAAAGGCACAATGATAGGCATGTGTTGTAAATATCCCCCTTATATAGCGAGAAAGTTGGTAGGGTGAGGGGTTTGCAGAAGCGGGAATGGTCTGAAGGTTATGTATTCTGAAGCAGTAATGTCTGTATTATTTTGTAACTTCAACTATATGTAACTAACTTGCCATAAAAACACAAGTTTATGTGGAAAGGATGAAACTTCTAGACAAACACCTGGACATCCTGCCAAAAAATGTACATATCAGAGGTTTGCACACACAAGGATATGACATGTCAGGTTAGAAAGATAACACACACGCAGGAGATCCCCAGCCAGTATATTACCAGGTTGCTGAACTGTTTACACAGCTGTGTGTCATTACTACACTGGCTGTAGCCACACCTCACAAATAGCCTTGTTGGGCAAGAATGTACATAGCTGCCCACATAATATTGGTCTATGCATCATAAAACTAGTATTCCTCTGGTAAAGCACTGGGATGATCTGAGGATGTCTGGCACTAGGTAATCATTGTAGTTTCAGACTGCAGATATATCAGAAAATGTCTGCTAAACAAAACAAGTATCCTGAGGAAAGTCCTGTGTACTCCTGAGAGGTATGGCTGTAGCACACAAAACCCTGGACTGGAGTACACCTATCTCTGGAATGGAGTCCGACCCTAACTATTGAAGGTCACACTAGGCATACTCCTACACTTCACAGGACATGTTGAAACCCACATCAGAATATATGACTGTATTGTGTATATATGTCCATGCATACAGACAGCTATGTACACCTCAACTGTCCCCAGACACACACAGACAGGATTATCCTCAGCTAGCTGTAGGTGACCCATATGTGATATAACTGCATCTGTTGCATGAGATACACACACACATATATATGGGCAACAGATAACATATGTCAAGCATGCACATACATAGATATAGGGACCTGAGAGACAGACAGAGATACAGAGAGAGACACAGGGGGACACAGACAGAGTGAATCACACACATGGATACCCCGAATGGCATACTGTGATGCCCTGCTGTGAACAGTGGCATACCAGTTGTAAACAGTTGCACATGCCAGTATAAAAGGTGAGTCCCACTGTGTAACAGTACTGAAGTTGATTTTATAATATCACATCACCTGTGTGTGTGTGTGTGTGTGTGTGTGTGTGTGTGTGTGTGTGTGTGTGTGTGTGTGTGTGTGTGTGTGTGTCTCCATAGGTCCAAGTATTAGGAGACTGTTCCCACTCAGTACACTTCATGTTGACCTACTTCACATGATCTGCTGCTTTCATTCACCTCTATAGTGCATATGCTATAACTGCGTAACGCTGTAGTACAAATAACTAGATAGGTAGGCGTTCTAATCTCAATACTGGCAACTGTGTGTGTGTGTGTGTGTGTGTGTGTGTGTGTGTGTGTGTGTGTGTGTGTGTGTGTGTGTGTGTGTGTGTGTGTGTGTGTGTGTGTGTGCATGTGTATGTGTGTTTGTGTGTGTGTGTGTGTGTGTGTGTGTGTGTGTGTGTGTGTGTGTGTGTGTGTGTGTGTGTGTGTGTGTGTGTGTGTTTATGTATGTGACAGTTGTGTATGTGAGAGTGATTGGGAGAGTTTGTTGATTAAACAGTTTTAGGTCATTCTCACCCACAACCCTTCCCAGTGCCCCACTTTATTAGTCCTGCTGATGTCATTCCCCTTATTGGCACCTTTGGCCAATTGTCAGTTCAGTAGGCTCTGTAGTGTGTGTGATAACTGCGTAACACTATAGTACAAATCACTAGCTAGACAGGGGTTCTAATTTCAGATCTGGCAAATTAATGTATGTGTATGTTTGTAAGAAGTAATTTGATAAGTCTCCCACCTACTGCCTACTTTATCAGTCCTGCTGATGTCATTCCCCTTATCAGCACCTTTGGCCAGTTGTCAGCCCATTAAGCTCTGTAGAGTGTGTGATAACTGTGTAACAAAATAGTACAAATCACTAGCTAGACAGGGGGTTCTAATCTCAGATCTGGCAAATGTGTGTGTATACATGTAATAAGAAGTATTTGGATAAGTTTCCCACCAACTGCCCTACTTTATCAGTCCTGCCGATGTTATTCTCCTTATCATCACGTTTAGCCAGTTGTCAGCCCAGTAAGCTCTGTAGCCCATGTGATAACTGAGTAATACTATAATACAAATAACTAGATAGGCAAGGGTTCTACTCTCAGATCTGGGAAATGTGTGTGTGGGTCTGTAAGTGTGTGTAAGTGTGTATGTTTGTAGGAAGAAGTATTTTGATAAGTTACCCACCCAATGGCATACTTTATCAGTCATACTGATGTCACTCCCCTTATAGGTTCATAGGTGTGTAGTAGGCTAATGGCCCTGGAGCCGTTGCAAACCTAGCCCATAGAAGTGTCGTGCCATTGTGCCACCTGACATTAGTTCCCAGCACCCCCATCAAGTAGAGCCACTGGAGTGATCCCTGGGGTGAACTTTCTATTACACATCCACTTATCAATATCTCTCTGGAACAGAGTCATCTAGGTGCTTTGCTTGACATGTATGAGAAGACTATTCCAGGGCATGTGCAGTCTTGGGGTGAATAACCTGTCCCTCCAGCATGTTGTGTTGATTGTGGTAATGAGGTTGAGGTCCCTGCAGTGTGTAGTGCAGAGAGATTGGGATGTCTTTAGATGTAGCATTTGTAAAAGAGCTGGGTCAGACATGACTTTGCAAGTCAAGCAGAGATTGCCTCTAAGTAGGTGATATGAGACAGAGAATAGCTGGACTCTTTTTAGTCTGTCTGTCTAGGACATGTATTTAATGCCTAGGATCCTCATTGTGAGTTACTTCTGTGGCCTGTCCAGCTGTTGCAGGTGCCTAGTGAGGTACATGCCAAATGGGCCTTTATACTTGATGATTGGTGTAATGAGGGAAGAGTACATAGACACGATGACCTCTTTCTTCCTGGATGCAAAACTCTTGGTAATGAAATGTGCCACATAGGATTTCCTTACCACAGTGGCAATGTGGTGGTTAAAGGAGAGGTTGCTGTCAACCTGTGTCCCAAGATCTCTTATAATGCCTACAGTGTTCAGTGGGCTTCCATCTACGTGGTACTTAGTGGGAACTGGGATTTTACCAAAGGGGCTGACGATGCATTTTGTGGCATTAAGCTTCAGGCCGTGGTTTCCACACCAGTCAGTGGTCTTAGTGAGGCCTTTCTGTAGGATGTCTGCATCACTTATGGAGTTAATGATGGCTCCCAGCTTGCAGTTGTCTGGACCAAGCCCAAGGTGAGGCTGTGACTGAAGAGGGCACACAGATGTGGTGCCAGGTATCTTTGTAGTTCATGTAGAACACAGCCAGGTATAATTTGGGGCCCCTTGGAAGTTGTATTCATGCCCATGGAGAATGCAGGTGTAACCTGGGTAGCAGTAATCCTGGGTGCCTGGCATTCTTCTGGCATTCTGATTGTTCCCTAGGGAGAGAGTGGGGTAAGGCTGGGACTGAATGTGTTGGTAAAAATGTTGCTAATATCTGTTGGCTCAGTATAGGAGGTATCATTGTGCAGTAACTCAGAGCACTTCTGGGTATTAGCATGGAGGTTCTTGATATAACTTTAAAAGGATTTGTGGTTGTTGTCAGTGTCTACTTCAATTCTGCCATCATAGGTGGCTTTAGATGATTTCATGAGGGATCTCAAGTTGTTGTTGAGGCTAATAAGGGAGTTTTAGCATGCTTGGGACTCCACCTTTTTCTGCAACAGTTTCTTTGTCTGTTATACAGATTATTAATTACAGGGGACCACCAGATTGGCCTCCAGTATTTGGAGGAGAGTCTCATGGTTCTGTTGGGTATGGCTAGTTCCATGCATTGATGTACATGTTTGTACAGTGCATTTGTGTATGATTTGGCAGTCATGCAGGTATTGTCCATTGGCATAGGTACTGTGAAGTTAGCCACCTCTGTTCTTATGAGTCCAAAGTCAGCTTTGAAGAAGTTTTTCAAGATGGTTATCTTTGCGGGAGATTTGGGTGAGATGTGACTTTCCATGGTGATTACTCTATGTTGAATCTGACCAGGTAGCGATTGATTACTGCTGTCAAGCAACAGTCCCATATGTTAGTAATCAACACAGGTCAAGGATGTTGCTTCCTCTACTGGGTGTCAGAATGAGCTGGTCCAGGGCATTGCAATTGAATTCCAGGAGGTGTTGAGCCAGTGTATTGGTGCTTGAGTATCTTACCCAGTTGATGGAGGGGTAGTTGAACTCTCCTAGTATGAGAGCATTGGCTTGGACCTTGATAGATTCCAAGGTGTTGAGGAATGTGGATTTAGAGTCTAGGGTCATGGATGTGGACCTATAGCAGGCTATGACCTGGATTGCACTATTACCCAAAATCAGCTGTACCTGAAGTATCTCGGATACATTTATGATGGGATACTACTCTGGTTTTGTGCATATCCATTATTAATATGGCGACACCATCACCTTTGTAGCTGTGGTCCATGTTTTGGGGCTGACAGGTGTGGGATGAGTTATAGGCTGGTAGTGCAGGGATGCTGTCTGCTGCTGTAAACCAGGTCTCCGTTACAGCACAAATGTCAGTGTTCTCCATTTTGAGGAGTAATTTGAGTGGCTGCATCTCGAAATGTAGATGTCTGGTGTTGAGCAGCATGACCCTCAGATTGCATATATGTATAGCTGTTACAATGGTAGGAGTGGCAAGACACTTAGCCAGTACCTGGAAACCCAGGAGTGACAGATGCAGGCCATCTGTGGCAAGCCATCTCAGTTTGTTAATCATGTCATCCCAAGCAGGCAGATACTGGATCCTATGAGAGTGATACCAGACACTTAAACTATTTGTTGTTTGTACTGTGGTATCATTCTGGGTGACAGTAGTATACTGCTCGGGACTACTGTCATACCTGCCTGGCCCACATAATCTGAGAGTGCCACCATGTCTCTTTTCGTATAGTCCATGGAGGTGCATCTCAGGTCATTCACACACATGCATGGACAATGACAGAGTGATACTTGTAGATGTTGTGGAGTGACTTGACTGGGTGTGTTATGTGTTGAATTCTGGCACCTGATAGACAGCTGGCTGTTACCTCCTCCATATTCAACCTAGTGAGTGGGACATCTGTGTACCTCACTATTGAGTCACCTATGATTACTGTATCAGGCAAGGTATATAGCCTTCGGGGCTTAGGTTGAGGGGCACACTGTGTAGGTGAGATATGTGTCCTGTGGTTTGTGCTATGTTGTGGTGGTTGAGTGAGTGTCTTGGTGGTCTCTACTGTTTAGGTAAATGTATATTGAGTGCTTCTATGAAGGTGGGTGTGTGGTTACTGTTTGTATGTCAGAGCTGTGATAGTGGGTGTTCTGGAGGGGTATGTGTTCAATGTGGTATGTTACAGGTGTTGACCCTTTTCCTCTTGACCAGCTAGTCCAGTCTTCACTGGACAGTGCATATCTTCCAAATAGGTGATATAGGGGTATCTCTCACAAGTCTGAGTATTGGGAGTTTAGAGTAGAGGGTTGTCTGTGTACATGAGGCAGTTGCAACAGTGCCTCAGAATGCTCAAGTGCACCAGATTAATGGGCAAAAGAACAGAGAACTGCAGTTTAATCATGCCAGGAGGGGTGGACATAACTACTAAGTACTGGAGCTAATTCCATGAGGAACGACTACTGCTGATGGCTCTCAGGTGTGCTAGAATAATTGATAAAAAAAACTGTTGAAGTGCAAAGCTATTAGGCTATTTGAAGTGCAGGAGAGAAAGAACTAGCAAGATCTAAGGGAAAAACTGAAGGAAGACTTTCTGGCACCTGTAACAGTTTACCTCAGCTGTGCAGTTCTCAGCACCAGTTGGCCAGTTGTCAGACTAGTAAGCTCTGTAGTGCATGCGATAACTGCCCAACACTATACTACAAATAACTAGGTAGGCAGGGGTTCTAATGTCAATACTGGCAAGTGTGTGTGTGTGTGTGTGTGTGTGTGTGTGTGTGTGTGTGTGTGTGTGTGTGTCTGTCTGTCTGTGGTGGTGAGGATATACTGTGCGTGTTATACCATTTTGAGTTGTGTACCACCCTGTAAACTTCCCATCACCCTACTTTACTAGGCCTGCTGATGTCATTCACCTTAGAAGTACCTTTGGACTTGGTGAAATCATGTAAGCTTTGTGGCGCTTCTAATAACTGAGTAACACTATAGTAGAAATAACTAAATAGGTAGGGGATCTAATCTCAATACTGACAACTGTGTGTGTGTGTGTGTGTGTGTGTGTGTGTGTGTGTGTGTGTGTGTGTGTGTGTGTGTGTGTGTGTGTGTGTGTGTGTGTGTGTGTGTGTCTTTGGGTGAAGATCATATCCTGTTTGGCTGATACCATTTTGATTTGTGTACCATCCACCTGTTTACCACCTCCCTATGGCATTACTTTATATAGCATGGTAATGACATCTGCCTCACATGCAGCATATTAAACCATTGTGCACCATACTAGTTCTCTGAATAGATGTCTATGGAATATCCGGATGTTTACAACCTATATGTGGTCTATGTCCTTAACAATGCCCATGTATGTGATATTGTTGCCAAATCGGCCACAGTGAGTATAGTGACACACATGCCAGCATCAGGCATCATACCCAACTGTAACATCATGCTGATACAACATCTGCTACATTATCACTTGTCCAGGCTTGTAGGAGCAATACATGACTCCATGTCCTATTTCTGGTGGGTTATCTCACCATCCATGATGGCATTCAGAACATTATGTGTTGTAAGAGGTAGTGTATTATGTCCCATCCATATAATCTGTGTGGTGCATGTCATGTATATGTAGTAGTACAGTACATCAAGGTGGAAATGTAGGTTTACTAATCTGTCTATTGCCAACTGTGTTTATGTTACTGTGCACATCCCATGTGTCAGTCCTTACAGTGTGTATGCAAAGGATATACCATTTTGTCTCCATGTTCCACCCACTGAACTCAGGAATACATACCACAAACCTGTCATACACAGTATCATGCATGCCCTCATCAACTGCAGCAGGGTTGAGTGTACGGGAAAGAAATGGCAGGGCCAACAGGTGTTGACATTTGAATCTGTTGCAGTCAGTGTAATGGCTACACTTGTGAGGGGCCTGCTAACAGTACTGCAGTAATCTGTTCTGTATGTATGAACCTGTGGTACTACACAACACTGAGCTGACATGTCTGAAGGCTACCTGTCAGTGACAAGGTGTATGCGTACAAGGTCACACTGTCTCAGCCTGCAGACACACAGACACCTGGAACACAAACAGAATACAGCATGTCAGACTACATTCAGTCAGTGGTACTAACAGCAGTAATGCATCCTGGCTAATAATGTACATACACCTGTATGTCTACCCATAATAAATGCAAGCAGACAGCACCTTACATAGTATTACATAGCTACACTGTACTATATTTACCCTGTGCATCAGACCCATATTAATATGTCCTTGCATTGATGGTATGGATAACAGGGATATGGCATAGATCTTCATATGCACAGGGTGTGGTGTGGGTTTACCAGAGGCCTAGGCTGGGCCATACAGTTGACATCATGTTTGTGTGTTTGGAGGGGTATCCAACAGCTGGGCAGTACAGAGGTGCTCTGTGTGTCTGGAGGTGACCTGCCTGTGACAAAGATGTGTGTGTGTGTATATGTATGCACACAACCATGCCATGTGGCTGCCCTACTCAGGGGTACATTGGGCAGCTGTGGACCGTACATGGCAGGGTGTCCAGTTCACCTTTTCCAGACATGGACATGTGAACTGGTTCTGCCAGGGGTATCACTGGCACCACTAGGCCTAAGGCCAGATGCAGTACTGCTTCCTGATGGTGACTTCTGTCTGCTGGATCTGTGCCCCTGGCAAGACTGGACAAGACCACGTGTCCATGGCCTGCTCTGGTGTGATGTGAACAGCAACCCCCCTTCGGTAGTGCTGGTGTCACTGGCACTACGGGAGTGTGAAGGTACATGGCTCCGTAGACCCTTGGCTGTTTTTGGTGCTGACCTATGTCCACATGGCCGATGCCCATCTCCCACCACATGCTGTAGCACAGACATGCCATGGTCGAGGATTGCCAAGGTTTCACCCCAGAGTCCATTCATAACTTCAGTATTTTGACGTGTGGCCTCAACAAGGTCATGTATGTCGCCATGTAAATCAGGAATAGTTGCATCCATAACCCTGAGTATTTGTCTGGTGTAGCATTCACTACATGCCTGTGCATCCATGACAGCCCGAAACATGCATCTGGTGACTCCTGCTGTGGCATTTGCGACAGTGGATTAACAAGCAGTGGTCCTCCTGTGAGCACCCCTGTCCATCCGCTTGTGTGAGACCTCACCTGCACTCTGTCTATGGTCAGTGTCTACACTCACACCTGCCATAGTTACCACACTAGCCTTTTCAATGCCGCCACCTGCCAACTGTCCATCATCTGTAGCCAATGGTGATGGGGTATGTGTGGGCATTGTCACTATGTGCGGTGATGGTGTGGACAAGAGTGGGATGTCAACCAGTGGCACAGATTCAGGCCCTGACAACCCTACCTGTACCTCACTATTCCTGTCATCATTGTCAGAGTCTGCAGAGATAATGACATCAGTTTCCAAGCCCAAACCCCATCGCCATCTGTGAGGGGAAAACAACATATGTACATTAATACCTGCACTTTGAAGTTGGCTGGTACACACACACACACACACACACACACACACACACACACACACACACACACACACACACACACATACACACACACACACACACACACACACACACACACACACACACACACACACACACACACACACTTACTTACAGGTGAGTGGCACAAATCTGTTACACAGACCACACATTACCCAGATGGTGACATGCATGACACACAGTCCTCAACATCATGCATTGCAGCCAGTTTTACTACATGTATCTAACAATATAGAGCTCTGGGATATGTGATTAGTGTTAGTAGGTGATGGCCCTTCCCCAACACAGACTGCACCCATGTACACATCATTGCTGTTCACCTGTATAGCACAGTGGCAAGTACTACAAAACATACCTCACAACTGTACAGCTCCTTGCATGATGTGTAGATGTCTGGCTCATATGTCTGCTGTTTCTCATAGCCTCTGTGTTTCTATGATACGAGTGGGATGATCTGAGGAGTGGCATCACTGATTCATGACATACATTTGAGTGTCAGACCTCCAAACCAGCATTAAATGTATGGTCACACAATTCCTGTTATACCACCAACCTTAAGCTTACAGTGGATATGATAAATGTACGCAACCCTGTTAACATGCCATGTTCTTGTAATATATGAGATGACAGTGCAGTAATTCATTCATATATGTTACCCACCTTCCATGTGACACATAACCTGTGCAATCCAATCGATAAACAAATGTGTTATGTCTAAAATATAATGACTGCAATATGTACAATATGGTGGTTGCATAAGTGTGCACACCCTTAAAGTGATACTTTGTTGAAGCACCTTGTAAGTTACAGCGTTCACTCTTCTTGTGAAGGTGTCTATCAGCATGGCACATTTTGACTTTGCATTATTTGGCCACTCTTCCATGCAAAAGTCACCCACCTCTGTTAGATTGCAAGGGCAGCCCATGTGCACAGCCCTCATCACGTCACACTGGGGTTTGCCTATCTGACGTAGGTCTAGGCTCTGGTTGGGCCATTCCATAACCATAAGTGTGTTCAGGTGGAGCCTTTCTTAGGTAGCTTTGGATTTATGCTTTGGGTCTTTGTCATGCTGAAGGCTGACAGCCCTCCCCATCCTCAGCATTCTTGCAGAAGCCTGATGGGTTTGAGCCAGACATAGGTGTTATTAGGAACTGTTCAGAATTCCCGCCACCATGAGTACAGGCCCAGTTCTGGGTTTGGAACAGCATCCCCACAGCAGGCCACTGCCAACAGCGTGATTCGCCATGGGGATGTTGGTGTTCAGGTTAAGAGGGGTGTTGGTTGTGCACTATGCATACCTTTTGGTATTGTGGCTGTGAGGTCGATCCATAGTCTCATTACATCGTAACACATTTTCATACATGCCTTTGGGAGACTTGATGTGCTGTATTGCAACTTGTATCCACCCCTGGATATTTTTTGGTGTGGGGAAATGCTTCCATCTTCTGACCATATCCCATAGGCCAGATGTATGCAGAGTCTGGGAGAGTGTTCTCACATGTAGTACACAACACCAGTACTTGCAAGAGATTCCTGCAACTCCCTCAGAGTTGCTGTATGTCTCCTGGCAGCCTCCCTGACCAGGTTTTGACATGGCTTGTCATCATTTTTGGAGGGATGTCAGGTTCTTTTCAACAGCACTGTTGTACCATATTCAGTCCACCTTTTGACAACTGTCTCCACTGTGTTCCATGGTGTATGCAATGCTATGGTAATGTTGTTGTAACCTACTCCTGACTGATACCTTTCAAATATGAGATCCCTTTGCTGCTTTTTAAGCTGTTTGCAAGCCATGGCTTTTGCTGTTGCAGGCAACTGAGCAAATAGGTTCATAGGTAGGTACTAGGCTATCGGCCATGGGGCCTATATAAGCCTAGCCAAAAAGGTTCCCTGGCTTTCGCCACCCAAGAAAATTATTTTCCTATGGCCCTGTCAAGCAGTGCCACAGAAGTGATCATCAGGGTGAATTTTCTATTTCCTATCTAGTTGTCAAGATTTTTCTTAAAGAGGGCCAATGAGGAGCTGTGCTTGACATGAATGGGTACTTTGTTCCAGAGCATGGGAAGTCTCTGGGACAGGAATATATCCCTCCAGCATGTTCTGTTTATTGTGGTGACAAGGTTTAGGTCCCTAGAGCATGTGGCTTGGAGAGATTGGAATTTCTTTAAGTGTAGCATGTCCAACAGCTCTGGGTTTGACAGCTTTGTATGTTTGGCAGAGATTGCCTCTGAGTAGGCGATATGCGATGGAGTAGAGCTGGAGTTTTTTGAAACGTCTGAGTATGGCATCTGTTTGAGGCCGGTAATCCTCTTAGTAAGGTATTTCTGTGGCCTTTCCAATTGTTGTAGGTGCCTTGTGAGATACATGCCAATCGGGGCATTGTACTCTATAATGGGTCTGATGAAGGATGAATAGAGAGGAACAATTACCTCCTTTTTTCTAGAGGAGAACCCTAGTGTGATGAGGTGTGCCACATAGAAGGATTTCCTGACTACTGTGGTGATGCAGTTATCAAAGGAGAGACTACTGTCCACCTGTGTCCCCAGGTCTCTTATCACACTTTCCATTCTTCCCCATGCTTCCCCTTCTTTCCATTCAGAAAAAAAAAAAAAAAAAAAAATTTTGGGATATTAACTACATCTACTGTTAAGATTGGATTCTATACTGATAATTTATTTAGAAGTTTTATAATTATCCTGTAATTCAGTACTGTTTATGCTATTTTTTTGTATTGTTTTTGTTTATATGTTTGATTCATAGAAATTAGTTAAATTAGCTGTATTTACCTAGGAGCTTTTCTCCCCGAGCCTCTATTGAAAATGGACATGTATCCAGTTAGACTAGCCCGGTAAACAAATGTAAAATAAATAAAATAAATAAACTTTCAGTGTTTAATGAGCTACCGCCTATATGGTAGTTCATGGGTACCGAGTTTTTCCCAAAGGGGATGACAATGCACTTCTCAGCATTGAGCTCAAGGGCATGACTCTGACACCAAGCATCTGTCTCTGTGAGGCCCTGTTGTAGAATGTCTACATCACTGGGTGATTCTGTTATGGCTCCCAGTTAGCAGTCATCTGCAAACTTTGTTAGCCAAAGACCTTCTGTGTTGGCCTGCCCTTCAGAGAAGTAGATGCCGAACAGGAGAGGACCCAGGACAAACCCTGTGGTACTCTACTTGTTATTGGTCTGAAATCAAACTTGGAGTTGACTACTTTTACTGTGCGGATTCTGTCAGTAAGCCAGTTGGCCACCCATCTTGTGACATAGGGATTAATGCCCACTTTAGTAAGTTTATCTATAATTCCAGAGTGGGGGATGGTATCAAAATCCTTGGTGAGGTCAAGATAGGCTATGTGCACTACCTTGCCCTCATCAATGGCTAATGACTGCTTCAAAGAAGTCAGTCAGGTTTAGTAGACATGATCTACCTTTTACAAACCCAAACTGAGTGGGGTCCAGAGTTTGGAGGTTACCTATGTCTTTGTTTATAAACTCCAAGATGATATGTTCCATGGCCTTGCAGACCAGGCTGGTCAGGCTAATGGGGCAGTAGTTTCTGGGGTCTGTGGTGGCACCCCCTTTGTGGAGTGGGATAACCATTGTGGTGCACCATTCATTAGGCACATAGCCTGAGGTGAGGCTATGACTGAACATGGTACTTAGGTGGGGTGCCAGTTCGTTCTGTAGTTCATGCAGTATGCAGCCTGGGATGTTGTCTTGTCCCTTGGATGCTGTGTTCTTGGCTTTGGATAGTGTGATCTTTATTTGTTCATCCATGATTACAGGGGCTTTGCATTCTTCCGGTATTAAGCGGGGCCCTTTGGAGTGTGTAAAGTTAGCACTGAACCTATCTGCCAGTATGTTGGCAGTATTGGTTGGTTCATGAATATCCTACATGGACAGCAGACTGTTATTCGGTGTTAGTCGGAGTGCCTTTACTTGATGGCAGGCATCTACCCAAGCAGACTGAATGCTGTCAGTAAATCAGAAGCTGCTGCAATAAAATATTATTTGAAGGGTGTGCACACATATGCATCCAGCTTATTGTAAAGTTTGTATACTCCATATTTGGTGCCCAACAGATTGATTGGTTTTACAAAGTGAATTCTTCATGTCATAGGTCACATTACAGGTTGGAAAAGGTGTGGACTGACATATTGTGGTCTCACTTCGTATCTATATCACAAACACCTGGCATCTTAGCAGGGGTGTGAACACTGTTTATATCCACTGTATCAGAGTAATGTTTCACACATGTCCGTACCTTAAGCCATTTGCCCCCATTTTGTTGGTCTCTGTCTAGATGTCTTGCACTGACAGGTTGTGAGTAATGCTACAGGGAAGTCACATTCTCTTCAGATAGGCCCCTGTGGTGACCATTGTGATGCAATGCAGTTAACGCCACCACAAGTGAGCATGAACATAAAGCAATATGGCTATGAAGGACAGTTTGGTGCATGGTACATTGCATGGCCTTCACATGCATGGGGTATTAGCAAACCACAACAGAGCAATTCCATACTCACCAGCTTCAGGCTGCCATCCCACATGCAGATCAAATGGACCTAGGTAGTTGTGGGAGAGAAGTATTGTCAGCAGACTCACATGTGGCATTGGTACAGGATGGATGCAGCTTGTCTACACATTTACAGCACAGCCCCCAGTACTACACAATTTGCTGTCCTTCACCATAGATGTGTACTTGACACATGCACGTAGATACTCTACAAATACGTCTGCTACACTAATCTAGTAATCTCCACTGGGGCCTTACCTGCACACTCCTCGTCCATTGTCTGAGTGCCACCCACCTCCAGCATGTGGGGGGTCTGTACCTGATGTACTGGGATGGGTGCCCCAGGGTTGCTGAGGAGCTGCTCAGTGAGGAGCATAGGGTGACATACAAGAGTGGAGGGAGATAAACACAGGTGGAATATATCCAATGTAGGAGGACCAGATTGAAGGAGATCGGAGACTATAAAGTGGTGACAGGGGACAGTGTAGTTAGGCTGCAGAGACTGTTGGTCTGTAAGATGACGTTGATGATCAAGAAGAGGAGGAGTGTGAGGGCAGCACCAAGGATGAAATGGTGGGAACTGGAAAAGGGTGACTGTGAGGTGGAGTTCAGAGAAAAGTTAAGACAGGCACTGGGTGGCAGTGACAATTTACCAAATATCTGGGTAAGTACAGCATAGCTAGTAAGGGAGACAGCTAGAAAGGTGCTTGGTGTGACATGTGGATGGAGGAAGGAGTACAAGGACACCTGGTAGTGGACTGAGGAAGTACATGACAGTATACAGAGAAATAGGGGATGAAGGAGTGGGATTGTTGGAGAGATGAGGAAAGTAGACAGGAGTATAAGGAGATGAGGTGCATGGCAAAGAGAGAGGTGGCTGGTTGGACACTAAGCAGGGATGAAAGGACTTGTAACAGGTGGCTAGACAGAGGGTGTGAGCTAGGAGAGATGTGCAGCAGATAAGGGTGAAAAAGGATAATGAGGGAAACATACTCACAAGTGAGGAGAGTGTGCTGAGCAGATGGGCAGAGTACTTTGAGAGGCTAATGACTGAAGAGAATAAAAGAGAGATGGTTGGATGATGTGGGTATGGTGAATCAGGAGTGAATCAGGAAGTGCAACGGCTTACCAAGGAGGAAGCAAGGATAGCCATGTAGAGGATGAATACTGGAAAGCCTGTTGGTCCACATGATATACCTGTGGTGGCATGGAGGTGTTTAGGGGAAATGGCAGTGGTGTTTTTTTACCAGATTTTTTAATGATATCTTGGAAAGTGAGAGGTTGCATGTGGAGTGGAGAGAAAGTGTTTGTGTACCATTTTAAGAATAAGGTTGATGTGCAGAACTGTAGTAACTACAGAGGGATAATATTAATCAGTCACAGCATGAAGTCATGGGAAAGAGTAGTGGAAGATAGGTTTAGCAGAGCGGTGATGAGAAGTGGTCAGCAGTATGTTGTCATGCCATGTAAGAGCACTACAGATGCAATGTTTGCTCTGCGAGTGTTGATGGAGTAGTACAGAGAAGGTCAGGAGTTGCTTTGTGTCTTTCTGGACGTAGAGAAAGCATATGACAGGGTGCCTAGAGGGCAGTTGTGGTATTGTATGAGGAAGTCACGAGTAGCAGACATATATATAAGACTGGAACAGGATATGTGCAAGGATGGTGTGACAGCAGTGAAGTCTGCAGCGGGAGTGACATATCCGTTTAAGGTGGAGGTGGGATGACATCAGGGATTAGCTGTGAGCCTTTTTTTATTTGCAATGGTGATGGACAGGTTAACAGACAAGATCATACAGGAGTCCCCGTTGACTATGATGTTTGCAGATGACATTGTGAACTGTACTGAGAGTAGGGTACAGATTTAGGAGACCCTGTAGAGGTGGAGATATGCTCTAGAGAAGAAAGGAATGAAGGCCAGCAGGACTAAGACAGAATAGCTGTGTGTAAATGAAAGGGAGGGTAATTGAATGTTGAGGATGTAGGGAGTAGAGTTGGTAAAGGTGGATGAGTATAAATGATTGGGTTCAACATTTCAGAGTAATGACGACTGTGGAGGACAGGTGAAGAAGAGAGTACAGGCAAGATGGAGAGGGTAGAGAAGAGTGTCTGTACTGATTTGTGACAGACGGGTACCAGTAACAGTGAAAGGGAAGGTCTACAACAGGGCAGTGAGACCAGCTATGTTATATGGGTGGGAGACAGTGTCATTGACAAAAAGGCAGGAGTCAGAGTTGGACATGGCAGAGTTACAGATGTTAGGATTTGCACTGGTTGTGACGAGGGTGGACAGGATTAGCAATGTGTATATGACAGGGTCAGCCCATGTTGGACGGTTTTGAGACAAAGCCAGAGAGGAAAGTTTACATCGGTTTGGACATGTGTTGAGAAGGGATGCTGAGTATATTGGGAAAAGGATGGTAAGGATGTAGCTGCCAGGTAACAGGAAAAGAGGAAGGCTTCAGATAAGGTTCCTGGATGTGGTGAGAGAGGACTTGCAGCTGGTTGGTGTGACAGAGCAGGATGGAGAGGACAGGCAGAAATGGCTACACGCTCCAGAGATCTAAACCTTGTCACCACAATAAACAAAACATGCTGGAGGGATAGGTTCCTGACCCAGAGACTCCCCAGACTCTGGAATAGATTGCCCATACAAGTCAAGCAGAGTGCCTCTTTGGACCTCTTCAAGAGGAACCTTGATGATTGGATGGGAGAAAGGAAATTCACACCAGGGATCACGTCAGTCGCCCTGCTAGACAGGGGTCCAGGAAAGTAAATAATGTGGGAAGAAATAGCCAGGGAATTGTTATGGCTAGGCTTGTATAGGCCCTAGGGCTGATAGCCTAGTACCAACCTATGAACCCAGAAGTTCCTCACCAAAAGAATAAAGGGACTCCAAAATCTGTCATATGCTGCCAGACTGAAGAAACTCCAGCTCTATTCAGTTGCATACCGCCTGCTCAGAGGGGACCTGTGCCTGACATACAAGGCCATGACCAACCCGGAATTAATGGACATGCTCCACCTCAGAAAATCCAAATCCACCAGAACCACTAGAGCAAGTGACTTAAACCTTAGCACTGATATAAATAGGACGTGCTGGAGGGATAGATTTATCACCCAGAGACTCCCTATGCTGTGGAATAAAATCCCAGTCCATGTGAGGCAGAGCACCTCGCTGGCTCTGTTCAAGAGAAATCTTGACCGGTGGATGGGAGATCGTAGGTTTACCCCAGGAATCGTCTCTGTGTCACTGCTGGACAGAGGCAAAACAAACTAATGGGCACTATATTTTTAACATAAGGGGTGGCGTATGCCACAAAACTCTGGGCTAGGCTTATAAATGCCTTAGGGCAGATAGCCTAGTATAAACCTATGAACCTATGAACCTATGATCCACTGTGATGACCCCTAATGGGAACAGCCAGAAGAAAAAGAAGGAGCTGTTGTAAAGTCAGTCTTCACAGATTTGCCAATGATTTGCCAGATAACACAACTGTATGAGTAAATTACTACAAGTATGAGGCACACATCTGGTTAAAGGCTTATAGTGCCTGCATATTTGAACTGCTTCTTACTGAAATTGGTACACCTTGTTTGCTGTAGCATAGACTAGATCTAGGCCTGCTGAATCTAGCTTTGTTTGTATAACTTGAGCACTAATCCAGGCATTCTTTAAAGTATTCAATTGTATTTATTACTGCTTGGTGTAACTCATTCTAAGTCTTTTGGATTAAGCACTTGGGCTTCAGACCAGTTGTTTTACATTAGGAAGGTTTGTGGCCTGCACTGTGGTGGCAGGACAGGTAGCTTACATCCTTCTAAGTTGGGAACTGCTGATTGAGGGCTCAGTGTCTGTTATTCTAAAAGTGTATTCGTTCTGGTTTAAGCACTTGGGCTTCAGGCCAGTTATTTTACATTAAGAAGGTTCATGGTCTGCACTCTTGTGGGAGGAGAGGCTGGACTCTGCCCTTCTGAGCTGGTAATTTCTGGTTAAAGGCTTATAGTGCCTGCATATTTGAACTGTTTCTTACTGAAATTGGTACACCTCGTTTGCTGTAGCATAGACTAGCTCCAGGTCTGCTGAATCTAGCTTTGTTTGATTGCTTGTTGTTTGTTTGCTTGTTATTTCCCTGAAACGCTAATTCCACCTAAAACACTGCTTTTCAGCGCTTCTGTGGATCCCTAGTGATATCTGCATTGCTTACTGTACTTATTTCCTTGTTTCACTTGAAAGAACGTTACTGTTTGTCGTTTTTGCATTTAAGTTACCTGTAACACATTGCATTTAAGTTACCTGGCACCTGCTCACTAAGTCAGCACTAAAAAATTAAAAGCACTACACCCTCACAAACTCCCCTTGAGTACCTTGTTCCCCATTAGCCCTCACCAAGAATGATGCCACAATATGAAGACAAGATGGTCAATTTCAACAATTGGCTTAAGTATTGGTGTCATTCAAAGGGGATCCAATGCCTGTCAGCCTGGGATGACATGCTCGACAAGCCACGATGCTTCGCTAGGGACGGCTTGCACCTGTCACCCCTGGGCTTTCGGATATTGGCAAAGGCTCTTGCTACCCCCATAGTGCCTTTTTTAGGCAAGGCTCAAAGGACAAACCCACCTCTATAGGTATCACAAGGGATAAGAAACTAAGAGTAATGCTACTCAACGCCAGAAGTCTAAACCTCAAGATGCATGCACTCGAAATTCTCCTTAGCATGGAGAACTTCGATATCTGTGCAGTAACAGAAACCTGGTTCAAGGCTCCCAAGAGCACCCCAGCACTACCAGGTTATACCCCATACCATGCTTTTTGGCCCCAAAACTTGGACCGAACCACAAAAGGAGGGGGGAGTATCAATATTCGTCAAAGATACCCACACCTCCAGGTTGGTGGCACAGCACGAAGCATCAGAGGCTATCCATGTGCAACTAACAGTGGGTAAAACTACCTTCCAGTTTATAGCCTGCTACAGACCACCCTCCCAAACCCAGGAACCCCACTCGGCCTTCCTGACAACACTGGAAAATATGAAGGTCTCTCCAAACACCATTATATTGGGTGACTTCAACTACCCAAACATAGACTGGGAGCATTACTCTAGCTCCAACACCCTAGCCCAAAGGTTCCTAGAATTTATAAACTCAAATGCTATGGAACAACTTGTTACTACTCCCACAAGAGGGGAAATAATACTGGACCTGATCATCACCAACATGGGGACTCTATGCTCCAGACCAGAAGTGTATCCCTCACTGGTAAGATCAGACCATAAACTAATCTCACTGGATATTCACATCCCGACCCCACCCCCTGCCTGGAAAACCACAGTGAAAAACTTCTCTAAAGCAAATTTCACACTCCTCAAAACTGAGGTGGAATCCTTCAAAGCCCACGGGCCTGTGGAAAATACGACCCAGACCGCAGAATCCTTTATAAACGCATTCTATGAACACCTTCAGGAATGCATGGATCATGCAATCCCAAATAAAACCAAGACCCAATCCTCCAAAAGCAGACGTCCTGTCTGGTGGACCCCAGCCATAAACAAACTATACAATAGAAGGAGGAAGCTACTACATGATAGAGCGAAATCCCAAAAAGGGAAGGCATCTCTGATCAGTATTAGCAAAAAACTACGGGCACTCATGAAATCGTCTAAGGCCAGCTTCGAGAGAAAAATTGCACAGGACACTAAGGATAATCACAAGGCTTTCTTTAGTTATTTTAGGAACCTGGGTGGGAATTCCCAGTTATGCTCAGAATTAGTCCAAAATGACAAAAAATACACTGAACCCACAGATATTGCCAACATCCTAGCTGACAGGTTCAGCACAAACTCCCCCCCCTCCCCACCAAAAGGGCAAATATCTATCCCAGCAGAGTGCTGCCCCCCTGACATCTCAGATGCTCAGGTAAGAGCCACCCTCTCCAAAGCAAAAAACACAGCATTAATGGGACCAGATGATGTACCGGCTGCGTCCTACATGAACTTCAAGAGGAGCTAAACCCAAACATGAAAATACTGTTCAATCTCAGCCTTACTACAGGATATGTACCCAAAGAGTGGCGTACAGCAACACTGGTCCCTCTCCACAAAGGTGGTGCCTCAACAGATCCTGGAAACTATCGCCCCATAAGCCTGACTAGCTTGGTCTGCAAAGCTATGGAAAGGATCATCATGGACCTCATAAATAAAGATACTGGGGACCTACAGACACTGGATCCTACCCAGTTCGGCTTTGTTAAGGGCAGATGCTGCCTCTTAAACCTGGTCGATTTCTTTGAAACAGTCACCAAGGCCATTGACGAGGGGAAGGTGGTCCACACAGCCTACCTGGACCTCGCAAAAGCCTTCGATACAATACCCCACTTGGGCATTATAGATAAGCTCACCAGCTTAAATATAAACCCCTATGTCACTAGATGGATTGCAAACTGGCTCAAGGACAGAACCCACATAGTTAGAATTGCTGGAGCCATGTCAGACTCCAAACCAGTTACAAGTGGCATCCCACAAGGCTCAGTCCTGCGACCTCTCTTGTTCGGTATATATTTCTCGGAGGTACAGGCCAACACAGAAGGACTGTGGCTGACCAAGTTCGCAGATGACTGCAAACTGGGCGCCATAATCGACTGTCCAGCCGACACAAGCATCCTCCAAAAGGGCCTCATAGAAACAGACAACTGGTGCCAGAGCCATGGCCTCAAGCTAAATGCCAAAAAGTGTATAGTTATCCCCTTTGGCAAAAACAAAGTGCCCACAAATTACCACATAGGTGGTAATCCATTAAGTACAGAAGAAGTAATTAGGGACCTGGGGACCCAAGTTGATAGCAATCTCTCATTTGACAACCACGTGGCCAAAGTGGTTAGAAAAACATTTTATATAGCCCACCTAATCATGAAGGGATTCACATCTAGATCAGGGGAGGTCATCGTGCCTCTTTACTCATCCCTCATCAGGCCCATAATTGAGTACAATGCCCCTTTTGGGATGTACCTTACCAGACACCTGCAGCAACTGGAAAGACCCCAAAAGTACCTCACCAAGAGGATCAAAGGGCTCAAAGAGATGCCATATGCTGCCCGGTTAAAGAAACTCCAGCTCTACTCAGTGGCATACCGCCTGCTCAGAGGCGATCTGTGCCTGATGTATAAAGTCATGTCCAACCTGGAATTAATGGACATGCTGCACCTCAGAAAATCCAAATCCCATTGAGCTACGCGCTCGAGAGACTTGAACCTCAGCATTGAAATAAATAGGATATGCTGGAGGGACAGATTCATAACCCAGAGGCTCCCTTCACTCTGGAATAAAATCCCAGTCCAGGTTAGGCAGAGTCCCTCATTGACTCTTTTCAAGAGAAATCTTGATGAGTGGATGGGAGATCGTAGGTTTACCCTGGGTATCACTTCTGTGTCACTGTTAGACAGAGGCACAGTATACTAACTTCTAAAAAGGGCATAGCAAAATTAATTTAAAATGGGTGGCGAAAGCCAAACACACTCTGGCTAGGCTTATAAATGCCCTAGGGCATATAGCCTAGTATGAACCTATGAACATATGGTCAGTATGCATAACACTAGACAGTATAATGGTATGAGCTCAGTTCAACACACACGTATGCAACAGTACTTTACTATGCAAATACCATGTATAGGTGTCTCACATTTCTGAGACAACCAAGTATATCATAGTTGTATTACCAAGTAAGGTATGGATATGTACAACATCCCAGTAGCTGGCCTATCATTGTCACAGTTAGTATTGTTCAACACACACTGCAGTAGTAGTCATATATGAGACATCCTTTCCTGGGGTGACTCAGTGGCCTGACCTATGATCTGTGTCACAGCAGACAGACCTAGATGATATGGCCATAGGTTCTGATCAGCAATATATTAGTACAGCGGGTCTTGTTGAGACATATATTTTACAATTCCTATTTCCCATTCTTACATACCCCCTACTGCAGTCCATTACATGCTTACTTGTTTAACATACCTGTTTGTTTTATTCAAGTGTAGGTGGTTATGTCCTGCTTGGTTTTTATTTCTCTTTTCGCTGTCTCTCTCTTTCTCTCTCTCTGTCTCTCTCTCTCTCTCTCTCAAGGATGTAGGGTGTACATCTGTTTTGCATAGGCAGCATCTTGCCTTTTGTGGGTAATTCTTATGACCAGCTGATGGCCTGTGCACCAACTGGTGTCCCCACTTGATAATTGCATGCAGGACAGCTGTGTTGTTGTTCGTATAGCAAATGGCATGGCAACACACTCCTATCATTGCGTACATCATGTGAGCGTTGGCCCTTTTCTTGCCAGTGAGAAGAACTTCATTGAGGTGTGCGAACAACAACATCACAGAGGGTATTTGGAAATACCTCTTACAGCCAAAACTGTAGAGACAGGCCAACAGAATGGGGGGAATGTTCCAGACAGAGGGACAGAATGTAAGTATTGCCATAGATTTGGATTAATGCTGGTCTAACAGGGTTTGTGTGAACATGGAGTCCTTGGGTGATTTTAACTCTGACTCTGTTATGTGTTTGACATAAATCACACTTGTAGGGCTATCTGTAGAATGGCCAGATTTTGAACTCCTGTGTTTGGTGTGTTCCTCAGCATTTTTTGTCTTTGGAAAATCAGTAGCATACTCTGGGGATTGGAGTCAGTAACTGCTAACATCCATTTGTGTTTCTGACCTCATGTCCCTCAGTTACAACAGCAACATTCTCAGTTTATAACAGCAATATTTCAAATATGCCCCTGGTTTTGGGCCTCTGTTTCACAATTATGTCAGGATTTGTCCAGATGGCATGCAGTAAGAGGTAGATAGGTATGGTATATGATTATTTACTGCCTACATTCTTGACATTATCCCAGTAATGTTTCAGACTGCCAGACATGTTATATGGAAGATACGTTATATATGAGGGGAAAGCCTGGACATTCTGTGGGACTCTGTACAGTTGAGATGTCCGTGTATTTCTGGCAAATGTTAACATACTGTCAGGATTGTGTAGCAGTGTATAGTGTCAATGTTATTTGGCCTGTGTAGGGAGGGCTGTGGATGTATGTGTTATGGCTCCTTTTCTATCTGCCTGTGCATGCTGCTCCTGTTTCTGGTGGTCTCTCAGCTGTATAGGTTTGTAGGGGCAGACTGAGACATGTCCCATACCACAGTCAGGCATCATAGTACACTGTGAATTGGGACAGTATATGCAGGGATAGTGTGTGAGTGGCAAACATGTTGAGATGTTTTTGTTCACACAGTCCTTATACTGTACTGTTCATTTGGCTTACTGGTATGTCACTGTGACTGTGGTTGAATTGGTTGTGGGTATGCACTTTCACACTGGTGTCTGTTTTTTGGTGCTGTGACATCCCTGTAGTGCATGATATATTTGCCAATACATGTGTAATTCCCCCTAGCAGATTTGGGTTAGTGTTGCGTCAGTCTGACTGTAGTTTGGACAATGCTTGGTGACGTGTTTAGCAGCTGAGTGTAGTTTCCTTAATGTGATGTTATGTCCAGATATTTGTAGGACATAGTGTTGCCTGGCTCCTATAAGTGTTGTGTATTTCTGACAACATCAGTGGGCTGATGTGAGGATTTCAGTCACTAACTAGTGAGAAGTAATTAAGTGTTGGACTTGTGCTGTTTCAGTCAATATATTAGGACAGACATGAGGGTGTTACTGCACTAACTGTCTCAGCTTATCTACTCCAGTATTTCAGATATGTCCCTATTTCCACGCCTTTCTCCCCTCACTTTCTCAAACCTGGCCCAGGTTCATTGCACTAAGGGGTTCTGAGCCTACCTTGGGACTGTCTGGATTGTTGCAGCATGTCCAAGTTTATTGCTCGTATTTCTGGTCTGATTGCAGATGCATTATTTTCATATCCCTGGTAAATCACTGTGAGGATCTGAGGACTTCTAACAGTAAATGATGAAATACATTTCATTTTCAGAACTCACATCTTTCAGAACATGTATGCTGAAACAAACCGTGTCACTCTGGCAACATTCTACATTTATAAGTGCAATATTTAAAATATGTCCCTAGTTTTGTTACATTGTCCCCCCATTTGGACAGCCTTAGGACAAATTTCTTGCAGTAAGGGGTTGGTAGGTATGGTTCTGAGGTATGACTCCACTAAATGTGAATATATATATATATATACATATATACATATACATATATATATTTATATATATATATATATATATATATGGAAATATATATATATATATATATATATATATATATATATATATATATATGTATATCTACACACATACATATAATATATATATCTATATATATATATATATATATACATATATATATATATATGTATATATATATATATATATATACATATATATATATATATATATATATATATATATATATATATATATACATATATATGTATATATATATATATATATATATATATATATATATATATTATGTATATCACTATTTATATTATGTACTCACCAGGCTAAACAAGGAGAAAGTTACTGTCAGCTGCCTGTCAGGTGCCAGGATCCGCCACATAATGCACACACTCAGGTCAATCCACAACACGTACAAATATGACTCTGTCATTGTCCATGTTGGTGTGAATGACCTGAGATGTACCTCCCTGGACTACATGAAAAGAGACATGGAGGAGCTCTCCGATCTTGTAACCCAGGCAGGTATGACCATTGCCCTGAGTAGCATCCTGCCATCACCCAGAATGATACCACAGTACAAGGACAAAATGATTGACTTCAACAATTGGCTAAGCTTCTGGTGTCATTCTAAGAGGATCCAGTATCTGTATGCCTGGGATGACATGATTGACAAACCACGATGCTTTGCCAGAGATGGCCTGAACCTGTCGCCCTTGGGATTCCGGATACTGACTAAGGCTCTTGCCACCCCTATAGTGCCTTTTTTTAGGCAAGGTTCAAATGACAAATTCACCACCGTAACAGGTACAAGCAAGCAAAATTTGAGGGTAATGCTACTCAAAGCTAGAAGTCTAAACCTCAAAATGCACTCACTCGAGGCACTCCTTAAAATGGAGAACATTGACATCTGTGCAGTGACAGAGACCTGGTTCAAAGCTCCAGAGAGCACCCCTGCATTACCAGGCTATAATTCATACCACACCTTTCAGCCACCTAACCTGGACTGAAACACTTAAGGTGGAGGCGTGTCCATATTCATTAAGGATATCCACACCTCCAGGCTAGTTGCTCAGCATAATGCATCCGAGATTATCCAAGTGCACTAACTCTGGGCTAGACCGCAATCCAAATTATAGCTTGCTACAGATCCCCCACCATACCCCAGGATTCCCACTCTACATTTCTTGATACACTGGAAACTATTAGGGTACAACCTAGCACCCTAATAATGGGCAATTTCAACTACCCCACCATTAACTGTGAAAACTACTCATGTACCAACTCTTGTGCTCAACATTTTTTGGAATTCATAAATTTCAATGCCTTGGATCAACTTATCCACACCCCCACCAGGGGCAGCAATATCCTAGACCTGGTCATTTCCAACATGGGCAACCAGTGTTCCACACCAGAGGTCAATTCCTCGTTGGTCAGATCCGACCACAAGCTAATCACCCTAGACATCCATATCCCGCCCCCACCCCCATTAGGGAAACCACTGTAAAAAATTTCTCCAAAGCCAACTTCACACTTCTTAAGACAGAAGTGGCAAACTTCACAACACCTGTGCTGACAGACAATAGAGAAACAACTGCTGAATCCTACACAAAGGCCCTTTATAAGCACTTACACTTGTGAATGGATCATGCAATCCCTAACAGAACCAAAATGCTATCCTCCAAAAAAAGAAAGACAATTTGTTGGCCCCCTGCCATAAACAAACTCTAAAACAAAAGAAAGAAACTGCTGCAAAAAAGAGTAAAATCCCATGATTGGAGGAACTCGCTGGTCAGCCTCAGTTAGAAGCTGAGATCCCTCATAAAATCCTCTAAAGCTAGATACAAAAACAAAATTGACACTGATTCTAAAGACAACCACAAAGCATTCTATAGCTATGTCAAGAATCTCAATGGCAACACTCAGATCTGCTCTGAGTTACAGCACAATGGCACTAAATATATAGAATCAACTGATATTGCCAACACTCCTGGCAGATAGGTTCAGTGCTAACATTACCCCCCTCTCATCCCCTAAAGGGCCCATCTCTATACTGGAAGAATGCAAAGTTCCTGTAATTATGGCTGCACAGGTAAAAAACACACTCTCCAAAGCCAAGAACACAGCATCCATGGGACCTGACAACATCTCAGGCTGCGTTCTACATGAACTACAGAACAAACTGGCACCCCCACCTAAGTACCATGTTCAATCATAGCCTCACCTCAGGCTTTGTGCCTACTGAATGACACACAGTAATGGATGTCCTTCAAGGATGCATCTGCAGTCATAACATATGGGTTGTCCTGCCTCAGGCAGCCCTTCGGTCGGCCGGATTCCAAAGTCTGGGTCCGGCGTCAGCTGATGTCGCATTTTCCCCGACGTCAGAGTGCCTGGGGTATAAAAGCATCCGCCGATGCCATCTTCCTCAGTCTTACTTGCTGCATGGCGCCCGAAGCAGAAGCAGTTCACAAGTGCCGGTCGGCCAGCTCCTGTAATTCAGCTACCGAAGATTTCAAAATGCTAGGTACCCCGTTGGGGACTCTTTCTTGCCTCAGCCGATGTCAGATAAAGTTAATAATTGTTTGACTTGTGGGAAACAAATACCTCATAAGGATTTCCACTCTTACTGCCTCCCCTGCCTAGGCCCAGACCACGACGTCTCGGTCTGTTCAGCCTGTGCTTCCTTCAACCGATGCACCCTTAGATGTCGGGCGGAGTTTGCAGAGGAATTTTTTGGGGCTAGATTTTCATATAAGATGCCGTCGGAGACTCCGACTTCTCATTTAGTTAAGAAACGGAAGGACAAGGACCGACACGCGTGGACCACGGTTTTGGCTGAAACCGCGGCCAGGCCTACCGCGAGTGTCTCGGTTTCGGCTGAATCCGAGTCCTTGGTACTTTCAATTACCGAAACCGCTCAACCGACTACTTCGGTCCCGGAGGCCCCGGCCGAGTCGGTTATTGAGTTGCCAACAGAAACTGGTGTCCTGGAACCTTCCGACACCATTCCTTTAGACAAATCTATACCAGCACGTGGTGCAGCCAGGCCTCCTGCATCCATGTCCGTTAAGGCATTTTCCAGGGCTAAAGCTGCTAAACTTTCAAAAGCTTTGCCTCCCAAGGTTATCCCTCAGGGACCCTCTACTGGTTCACAGATTCTAAGCTTAGCAGAGGATCTTATCTCCTTAATTAGGGGCTCTCAATCTCATCTGGACAGGGGCTCTCAACCTCCTCTAGACAAAAGGCCCAGGGTTGAGACCTCTGATCCCCACTCCTCAGATGAGGCCTCTGATGGCTCTACTCTCTCAGATCACCAGGAGGGGGCTTATTCGGCCTACAAGGATTCTGATGCAGAGGAGTCTATTCCCTCAGCCTCCCCTCCTGAAGAGTTTTCCTTTGGGGAGACACTACACACCATGAGAGAGCATTTCCAATGGCAGGGCCAGGAATTTTCTGATTCCAGGAAAAGATTAAGGACCTTTTTACATTTGCCTCAGCATAGGCCTTTAGCTATTCCTCCTGTTTTGAATGTCATTGATGATGTGTACTCTGACTCTAGCACAACCCCTGATTCTCTTCCTACGGCTCCTGCCAAACCCGATAGGTACTACAGGGTCCCGGACTTGCATCTTTATCTTTACAAGGCCCACTCTGCAGACCCAGAAACTATTTCCCAAGGCCCTAAAGGGGTTGCAGCTGCCACTGCTAAAAATCCTCTTCCCTCTGAAAGGGAGTCCAGAGCTTTAGAGAGATGGGGCAAAAAAGTGTATACTTCTGCTACTCTTTCTATGAGTGCATTAAATTGTCAATTTCATATGATACAGTACCAAGAGTATTTGTTAGATGAATTGCATAAAAGGCTGTCTTCACCTTACCACCTAGACCGTAAGTCACTTCAGGATCTGGTACATAACTCTCAACAGGTTAGCAACCATTTCTTGCAATGTGGTTTTGATGCATTGGAAGCTTCATGTAGGTCAGCTATGACTGGCGCAGTCATACGTAGGCATGCTTGGCTGAAGGAGCAATCTCTGCCAGACCATGTTAAAGCAAAGCTGATGGATGCTCCTCTGGAAAAGCAAATGTTATTTGGCTCCACGGCTCAGGAGGTCCTAAAGAAATTTGAGGAAAAAGCAAAATCAGTACAAACAGTCAAAGATTTTCTCCAGGTACAACCACCAAGATTCAGCAGGAATTGGCCTTCCAAGAATTGGTCCTTTCCAGACACAGAGAGGTCTCAGAGAGGCAAGAACAGGCATGCCAGAGGTAGAGGGCAAGCTAGGGGCTCCTACAGAGGATGTCAATGGCAGCCTCCCAACCAGAGAGGTAATGCAGGACCTTCAACTGCTGCACAAGGACAGGCTCAATGACTTTACTTTGACACCAACCACCAGGGCTCAACTGGAAGCACCTTTGGGTAGAAAGCTTGCTTTATTTTCAGAAAATTGGCACAGTATTACAAGGGACAAATGGACTCTACAAATAATAGACAAAGGCTACAGATTCCATCTCCACACATTACCAAAAAGAAATGGCATGCCAGACCTGCCACCGAATCAAAGGGCAGAGGCTTTGAAACAAATTTCCAGCTTAATGCAAATGAAAGCTATAGAAAAAGTTCCTCTCTCAGAACAAGGCCAAGGATTTTATTCCAGACTATTCCTTGTTCCAAGAAAAGAAAAACAATGGAGGCCTATTTTCGACTTGTCCGCACTGAACACTTACCTCATTGTACCAAAGTTCAAAATGCTGACTCTACAGCAGCTCCTTCCCATGCTGGGCAAGGGGTCCTGGCTGGTAACTCTAGACCTCAAGGAGGCATACCTGCATGTCCCTATCAGACAAAGTTGCAGAAGACACCTCAGATTTCTTGCAGGGTCAGAGCATTATCAATTCTCAGCATTGCCCTTTGGCTTATCTACTGCGCCCAGAGTATTCACGAAATGCCTGGCATCAGTAATTGCACACTGCAGACTTCAGGGGATGAAAATATACCCATATCTGGACGACTGCCTTATACAAGTGGACAGCCAACAAACTTTGGTAAAACACTTGAATTATGCCATTCACCTACTTCAGGCCTTGGGATATACAGTCAACTTTCACAAATCAAGACTTGTTCCATCCCAAAGAATAACCTTTCTGGGTGAAGATCTAGATACAACCACCCAAATGGCCTTCCTCACAGAAGAAAAACAAAGTCAACTACCAGATTACTTCAAAAATCTGACAAGACAAACCCAGCTGACTGCAAGGAAAATCCTGCAAGCCCTGGGTTACATGGCTTCTTGCATACTTCTGATTCCACAAGCAAGACTACATATGAGGAAACTACAATGGTACCTAAGGAGTTTATGGACTCAGCACAGTCACAGCCTGGAAACTTTGATAACACTCATTCCATGCCTTCAAAAGGAATTCCTGTGGTGGGCTCAAGCAAGCCAGTCAAACAGGGGTCTGCCTTTCAGCAAACCAATAGCCAGCCAAACTATTACAACAGACGCTTCAGACCACGGATGGGGAGCACACATGGAGGGAAGATGCATTCAAGGTCTATGGTCACAAAAAGAGCTACGCATGCACATAAACCAAAAGGAAATGCTGGCAGTGATACATGCAGTCGAAACCTTCAAACCCTTTCTGCATCAGGGCCATCTGTTAATAAGGACAGACAACACCACGGTTATGTAGTACATAAACAAGCAAGGAGGCACCCATTCCTGTTCTCGCTGCAGGCTGGCAATGAATCTATGGGAACTTTCCTTGAAACTCAATATACAGCTACAATCCCAGTTTGTGCCAGGGAAAGACAATATACTGGTGGACAGCTTAAGCAGAAATACCATGGATGCACACGAATGGATGCTGCACCCAGACATCTTTCTACAGATAACACAATCATGGGGGAGACTGGACTTAGATCTTTTTGCTTCCCCCCACAATCATCAACTGAAGAAATTCTGCTCAAGGATATACCACCCACTAGCATGGAGAGTGGACACTCTCTCTTTCAGCTGGAGAACTCTAACAGTGTATGCATTTCCACCTCTCCCATTAATGACCAAGGTTCTGCTGAAGATCAGGACAGAGCAGCCAAAGGTGATTCTGATAGCTCCGGACTGGCCCAGACAGCACTGGTACCCACTATTAAGGAGCATGTCTCGTACGAAACCATGGCCTCTTCCTCTATGGCCACTTCTACTGACACAGCACAATTACAAAACTCTGCATCCCAACCTGAAAACTTTGCAACAAACAGCCTGGAAAATACCTTGACTCCTCCTCAGGACAAGCTATCCCAGAGAGTGAAAGATATTATTATGGAAGCTCGCCGGCCTTCCACAAGAAAGGCATATTCAGCAAAATGGAAAAGATTTCACATTTGGAACACCACAAAGGGCCTAGATGTGACAGTGATGAGCATGGCACATATCCTGGAATACTTGGAAGAAATGTTCCACAATGGTCTGTCTTACTCTTCCATTAAGATTCATGCTTCAGCAATTTCAGCAGAGTACAACACTGATCCACCTGTCTCCTCTCATCCTCTCCTAAGACAGTTTCTAAGAGGAATCAAAAACATCAATCCTCCAAGGAAACCACCTCTACCTACTTGGGACCTTAACTTCGTGTTGGAAAAATTAACACTGCCTCCCTTTGAACCAGCAGCATCTGCAGAACTGCAGTTCCTGTCTTGGAAGACTGCCTTCCTTTTGGCCATAACCTCAGCAAGAAGAGTATCTGAGTTACAGGCTCTTATGGCAGTACAGCCTTTTCTTATTTTTCATCAGGACAGAGTCTCACTAAGAACCAATCCTACATTTATGCCAAAGGTGGTCTCCAGGGTTTCATTAAATCAAGCTATACATTTACCTACCTTCTTTCCAAACCCACAAAACAAAGGGGAGAAACTTCTGCACACTCTGGACATACACAGACAGCTGCGCTACTACTTGGACAGAACTAAAGGCTACAGAAAAACTGACCAGCTGTTGGTAGCATATGCTGCTGGTACACAAGGAAAAGCAATTTCCAAACAGACAATTTCAAAATGGATAGGGAATTGCATTTGTTTTTGTTACTCCTTTCATGGAAAAACGGTGCCAGCTAACATTAGACCTCATTCCACGAGAGCCACAGCCACCTCCACAGCCTTCTTAAGAGGGGTGGCTACCAAGGACATTTTAGAAGCTGCTACATGGAGCTCCGTGCATACATTTGCCAAGCATTACAATTTACCTTTATATTCCAGATCCAGAGCAGGCTTTGCTACGGCAGTCCTGCAGGGCATTTTAGCTACACCATCCTTTACATAGTTCCTCCACCCCCAGATTGGCTATGGTATTCTACCCATATGTTATGACTGCAGATGCATCCTTGAAGGACATAGTACAGTTTTGTACCTACCATAAATGTAGATGTCTGATAGGTATGCATCTGCAGTCAGGTTTACCCTCCCTCCTTCCCCTCTGTGGTATTACTTGGGTGCTTACCCCTCTAATAGCTAGCTGGGGGGATCTATTATGGTGTATTTGTTTTTTATATTATTGTGCATGTTTGGATTTTTAAATGCATCTCTCCAAATTTAGCCTTCCTTAGAGGGCACCTGGCATCTGGGGCAAGAAAAACTAAGGAAGATGGCGTCGGCGGATGCTTTTATACCCCAGGTGCTCTGACGTCGGGGAAAATGCGACATCAGCCGACACCGGACCCAGACTTTGGAATCCGGCCGACCGAAGGGCTGCCTGAGGCAGGACAACCCATATGTTATGACTGCAGATGCATACCTATCGGACATCTACATTTATGGTAGGTACAAAACTGTACTTTATCCCATTCCACAAAGGGGGAGCCAACATGGACCCCAGGAACTACCGCCCCATTAGCCTGACAAATCCAGTCTGCAAGGCTATGGAACGTATCATCATGAAACTTATAAACAATGACGTTGGTAATCTCCAAACTCAGGACCCCACCCAGTTCGGGTTTGTAAAAGGCAGATCATGTCTCCTAAACCTGATAGACTTCTTTGAAGCAGTCACCAAAGCCATAGATGAGGGTAAGGTGGTTCACACAGCCTATCTAGATCTCGCCGAGGCTTTCAACACCATCCCCTACTCTGGAATTCTAGATAAGCTCACTAAACTAGGTATAAATCCCTATGTCACAAGATGGGTTGCCAAGTGGCTCGCTGACAGAACCCACACTGCTGCAAATCCAGCTTCAGACCAGTGACAAGTGGAGTACCAGAGGATTCAGTCCTGGGTCCACTCTTGTTTGGTATCTACTTCTGTGAAGCACAGGCTAACACAGAAGGTCTTTGGTTAACGAAGTTCACAGATGACTGCAAACTAGGAGCCATAATCAAAACTCCTAACAATGTGGACATCCTACAAAAGGGCCTCACTGAGATAGATGCCATGGCCTCAAGCTCAATGCCAAAAAGTGCATTGTCATCCCTTTTGGTAAAAAATCTGTACCCATGAACTACCACATAGGCGGTAGTCTACTTAACACCTAAAGTGTGATAAGAGACCTTGGGACACAGGTGGACAGTAGTCTCTCCTTTGATAATCACATCACCACAATAGTCAGGAAATACTTTTACTTGGCACACCTTATCACAAAAGGTTTCTCATCCAGGTAAAAAGAGGTCATTGTTCCCCTCTACTCGTCACTTATTAGACCCATTATAGAGTACAATGCCCCTTTTCGTATGTACCTCACAAGACATCTACAACAACTGGAAAGGCCACAGAAATACCTCACAAAGAGGATTACTGGCCTCAAACAGATGTCCTCCACAGACTGTCTCAAAAACCTCCAACTTTACTCCATTGCATATCGCCTACTCTGAGGAGATCTCTGCCTAATATACAAAACTATGTCAAACCCAGAGCTGTTGGACATGCTCCACTTAAAGAAATCCCGATCCCTCTGAGCTACACACTCTAGGGACCTAAACCTTGTCCCCACAATAAACAGAACATGCTAGAAGCATAGATTCCTGTCTCAGAGACTTCCCATATTCTGGAATAAACTACTTATCTACATCAAACAAAGCTCCTCATTAGCACTCTTCAAGAAAAATCTTGATGATTAGATGGGAGATAGGAAATTTACCCCATGATCACTTCTGTGGCTCTGCTCGACATGGGCACAGGAAAATAATTTTCTTGAGTGGCGAAAGCCAGGGTACCGTTTGGCTAGGCTTATATAGGCCCTAGGGCCTATAGCCTAGTACCTACCTAAGAACCTATGTATATATGTGTCCATTTATATGCGTTTTCATACATGAGTTCCTATTACATGATTGAACTTCAACAAGTTCGAACCCTATGTGGTCGAAACCATATAGTCGAACTTGCAGAAGTTTGAACACGTTAAAAAAGAAAAAAAATGTTAAAGTAAAATAAACCCTTGCAAGCAGGGGGTTTTGAAACTTCGAACAGAGAAGTTCGATATTGTCGTGTTCGAAGTTTCAAAACTTCGATCACATAACAGGAACCCTCCATACATATATACATGTTTATATGCATAAATATGAAGCCTGACTGATTCTACAGAATCTTTTCCCTACTGTTGAATGAGCATATGTTGGAAAAAGCATTACCAATGCCTACAGCTCAAATGGTGTAGAGGTACATTGTTTTGACTATGATGTACAAGGCCCTGTGTTCAAGACCTGGCAGGGCTGGTAATTCTGTTGGTCTTACTCCCGCTTACAACCACTTACTCACACTTACACCCACACTAATTCTTTAAAAGAAAAGAGAAAGGGGTGATAGGAAAGTGGTGGAAAAGGGGCACGCAGAGGGAAGAACAATATGAAAGATAGCTATGGATGTGCAGGATGGGTGTACAAAAGGTCTGTAGCTGTCCATTTCTTATACAGCAACAGCTGTGCATTTGTAGAGTTTATAGGTAAATTTGGATGCTCAAAGCCCAGAGAGAGGGCTGAGGACAAGATAAATGTGTTGTTAAATCTGCTAAGCATAACTGAGCATTGCTAACAGTTCATTCCCATAGTATACCACACTAATTACTTCATTTAGTAAGTGTATATGATTAACATTACATGACATGGCTGTATGTGCTATCATTACAGTAGCAAGAGGTATAACTATATTGTATGGGACGTGTATACATGGGTGTTTTCACATGTTATATGCACTCACACATCCAGTTTACACCAGTTACACTACCCTGTGTGACAAAAATAACTTAACACATATTTTAACATGAACATAACACTTTTAACACTGCTTTCCCATGTAAATTTGGATTGCCTGTAGTATTATTAAGCTGGGACTGTGATCAGTACACTGTCTTGCTTTGTGGATGTGAGCTGTATATTTTTATTTATCACCTATTAGATATTAATATTATATTAGTATATTAAATGGAGAGTATTGAGGTTTTCGGCCATGTCTTTGAGGACTGCTGTCTTGACATTATGGCATAGGTTCATAGGTTCATACTAGGCTATCTGCCCTGGGGCAATTATAAGCCTAGCCCGATTCTGTATGGCCTACGCCACCCCTTGATTTGAGTATACTGTGCCCTTTTTAAGGTTTAGCTTACTGTGCCTCTGTCTAATAGTGACACGGGAGTAATCCCTGGGACAAACCTACGATCCCCCATCCAATTATCGAGATTCTTCGTGAAGAGATTCAGTGAGGTGCTCTGCCTCACATGAACTGGAATTCTATTCTAGAGTGAAGGGAGCCTCTGGGTTATGAACCTGTCCCTCCAGCAAGTTCTATTTATTTCTGTGCTGAGGTTCAAGTCCCTCGAGCGTGTGGCTCTAAGGAATTTAGATTTACTGAGGTGGAGCATGTCCATTAATTCTGGATTTGACATAGCTTTGTATGTCAGGCATAGATTGCCTTGAAGTAGGCGGTATGCAACTGAGTAGAGCTGGAGTTTTTTTAACCGAGCAGCATATGGCATCTGTTTGAGACCCTTGATCCTCTTGGTGAGATACTTTTGGGGTCTTTCTAATTGCTGCAGGTGTCGGGTAAGGTACATCCCAAAAGGGGCATTGTATTCTATGATGGGCCTGATAAGGGACGAATAAAGGGGCACGATTACCTCTCTTGATCTAGATGTGAAACCCTTTGTGATGAGGTGGGCTATGTTGAAGGTCTTTCTAACCACTTTGGCAGTATGGTTTTCAAAGGAGAGATTGCTATCAACTTGGGTCCCCAGGTCCCTAATAACTTTCTCTGTACTTAATGGGTTTCCACCTATGTGGTAATTTGTGGGCACATTGTTTTTGCCAAAGGGTATGACTATACATTTTTTGGCATTTAGCTTTAAACCATGGTGCTGGCACCAGTTATCTGTCTCTGTGAGACCTTTTTGAAGGATGTTTGTGTCAGCTGGAGAGTTGATTATGGCACCCAGTTTGCAGTCATCTGCGAACTTGGTGAGCCATTGTCCTCCCATGTTTACCTGTACCTCGGAAAAGTATATACCGAACAAGAGTGGTCCCAGGACAGAACCCTGTGGGATGCCACTTGTGACCGGTTTCGAGTCTGACATGGCTCCAGCAACTCTCACTCTGTGGGTTCTGTCTTTGAGCCAGTTTGCGACCCATCTTGTGACATAGGGGTTTATATTTAAGCTGGATAGCTTATCTATGATGCCCGAGTGGGGTATTGTGTCAAATGCCTTTGCAAGGTCCAGATAGGCTGTGTGGACTACCTTCCCTTCATCTATGGCTTTGGTGACTGTTTCAAAGAAGTCAACCAGGTTCAAAGGCAGGATCTGCCCTTGACAAAAGCCGAACTGGGTAGGATCTAGTGTCTGTAGGTCCCCAATGTCTTTGTTTATGAGCTCCATGATGATCCTCTCCATAGCCTTGCAGACTAAGCTGGTCAGGCTTATGGGGCGATAGTTTCCAGGGTCCGTAGAGGCTCCACCTTTGTGGAGTGGGACCATTGTTGCTGTACGCCATTCTGTGGGCACATATCCTGTAGTGAGGATGAGATTGTATAGCTGTTTTATTTGAGGGATTAGTTCCTCTTGTAGTTCATGTAGGACGCAACCTGGGATGCCATCTGGTCCCATGGAAGCAGTGTTTTTTGCTTTGGAGAGGGCAGCCTTCACCTGAGCATCTGAGATGTTTGGAAGGCAGCCCTCTGCCGGGATAGATACTTGCTCTTTGGGGGGGGGGGGGGGAGAAATTTGCACTGAACCTGTCTGCCAGGATATTGGCGATATCTGTGGGTTCAGTGTATTTTTTGTCATTTAGAATCAACTCAGAACAAGTCTGGGAGTTGCATCCCAGGTTTCTAACATAACTGAAAAAAGCCTTATGATTGTCTTTGGTGTCCTGTGTAATTTTTCTCTCAAAGCTGGCCTTGGAGGATTTTATGAGGTATCGTAATTTTTTGCTAGTACTGATCAGAGATGCCTTCCCTATTAGGGATTTTGCTCTATCATGTAGCAGCTTCCTCCTTCTATTGTACAGTTTATTTATGGCAGGGGTCCACCAGACTGGACGCCTGCCTTTGGATGATTAGGTCTTGGTTTTGTTTGGGATAGCATGATCCATGCATTCCTGGAGATGTCCGTAGAATGCATTTATATAGGATTCTGCAGTTTGGGCTGTAGTTTCCACTGGCCCTGGGGCCTTGAAGGATTCCACTTTGGTTCTGAGAAGTGAGAAGTTCACTTTTGAGAAGTTTTTTACTGTGGTTTTCTGGGCTGGGGGTGGGGTCGGGATGTGGACATCCAGTGAAATTAATTTATGGTCTGATCTTACCAATGAGGGATATACTTCTGGTGTGGAGCATAGAGTCCCCATGTTGGTAATGATCAGGTCTAGAATGTTGTCCCCTCTTGTGGGAGAGGTAACTAGTTGTTCCATAGCATTTGAGTTTATACTTTCCAGGAATCTTTGGGCTAAGGTGCTAGGGCTTGAGTAGTGCTCCCAGTCAATGTTTGGGTAGTTGAAGTCACCCAGTATAATGGTGTTCAGAGAGATCTGCATGTTCTCCAATGTTTTCATAGGTTATACTACAAG